>NC_141622.1:15754562-15849562 GCF_047967505.1 Dipteris shenzhenensis
TCTTCCTCCATATGATGTTATTATGTGCATCTTCCTCTTGGCTCATCTTGTGATCTTCATCTTCTTCGCTAGATCCATTCGGATCAATTGGATCCGACATTGGTAGTGGCATATCCATATCCACATCTCTATCTTTCAAAATTTGCTTACTTCATGGTGCAACTTGGATCACGTACCACCATCTTGGATCAAAATAATTCGGATGAAAAACCACCTATATTGAAGATGGGTGCCAAATGCCATCAATTATATATATGAAATTATTCTTAAGTACATGTATCAATGGATCTTTAAAAATGAAAGCTTCAATTAATTAAATCATTAGTATGCACCTACTCTCACAATGCTCGGGAAGAACAAAAGTATCACTTTCATCGGTCCAAAGTTTGGTGGAGTCTATTGCAAAGAAACCGCTACTGTCTTTTCTCACTACCACGTGGGGACCATTATAAATAGTTCTAAACCATTTTACATCAAGAATGAAATTACTAAATCATCTCAAATCAATTTCATAGATTTTGCGTATGGTTCCACAACAATAATCCAACTGTGAGGAGAGAAGATTGGTATCCGAAGCATTTGCTCGGCTATCTTGTGTGAAGTTAGCCATGACTCCACAATCATACGTGACTCTCTTTGAATCGATGCGTTCCACGTGAAAATGTCATCCATATGACCATAATGCACTGTACTTTTTGTACTGCAAAAGAGCATTATTAAAACAATGAAGATGCATCTATTTTATAGTGTATATTGTCACAAATAATAACTTAATTATGTCAAGAGGTAAGAAACTTACATGCATCATACATCTAGATGATAACTCTTGCTCGCACTCATTTATTATCTCTCCATCATGTTCGGATTAACGTAGAACCACTTGTAGCCAATCAAGTGACATGTGAGTGGGGAGAAGGGTGAGATCCCATGGATATGGTTGCAATTTCCTGTACATTAATCTGAATCTCGTCCTTGTATTTATTCTTTTTGCTTTGGTCGCTTCATATCTCTCAATCCACTTCTACATCTCCTTGCTATTGAGGATACAAAACTTATTAAATTTCTCCATTTGGTCTTTGCTCATCTTTCTTTCAATCCCTTTTCCTTAGGGAACCTCACCAACGATGCGATCATCATCCTTATTATGCCAAGCTTGCGGCATATCGGGATCTGTGGATGCAAGGAACTCTATGATATATACTAATGACTCTTGCACAAGCCATCCCTCAGCCATGCTTGCTTCTGGTTTTGCTCTTTGTCTTACAAATCCCTTCAAAGTTTTCATAAAACGCTCGAGAAAAAACATCCATCGACTATAAACGGTACCTTCAATGGCCACCTCATCAACTATGTGCACAAACAAGTGCACTTGAATTGTCATAATGCTTGAGGGAAAGTGCTTCTCAAGCAAGCATACGGCTTCGACGGATTCCACCCTAGCATTCTCGATGCTCGATATGGAGATCTCTTTTTGAGATATCCACCTATTTCACATGCCCATGTAAGATATATTCATAATCAGTCTACAGATTATTCATCTTAAATTGAAGAAAATGCAATCAATGCGATTTGATAGTAAGCATACCTCACAATACCACTAATCTTGAAAATAGCATTTCTAACATCTTCTTGTAAGCACCTTAGTTAGTTGAGTTTGGTTTGAGACCCACATATAGGGTTCTTCTATTTCTTTGTACTTGAGTTCTTTTGGCTTTCACAACTAAGAAGAGGAAAACTGTTTTCAGCCTCCACCTTTGTGTGTATTCCCCCATTTGTGATTGTGAGAAAGCCGCAAGTGAGACTCCTTCCCTCTCTCCCACTATCTTCACATGGTATCAGAGCCTTGTTCGTGGTAAGGAGCTCAAGAAAGCAAGCCAAGTTCGTGGTGTCCTGGTAAGAGGACAGTGTTGCTTTCCTATTTCGAGTTTGGGAGCAAATCTCTGCAGGTAGCACAGCCAGAAGTGTAGGAGTGCACTGTTTCAGATTGAGACGCCCTTCGCGGTGTGGCGAGAGCGCAGTATATGCTGCGGGAGAGGGCAAAGCCCATAGTGACTTTATTTTTCTGATTTGAGGCCGTTTCGGGGCCCGTTTGGAAGGCGGAAGTTCTTCGCAGGCACTCAGAAAAGGGCCCTGTTTTTGGCTGCACGGCTAGTCAGTGGAAAGGTGCCGCAGAAATTGCATCGTATGCCTGTGTGCAGAGATATTGGGAGTTACAGATTCATGCCTATTGCCTGTTGATGCAAAATCGTCACTAGGAAGTGACTGTGTGGTGAAATACCACTTTCGTCAATTTTGCAGATCTGCCTGTGTGAGGCAAAAAGCTGTGTTTTTTGTAGTGACAGAATATTTTGCAGTGTTCTGTAATGGCATCTGATTCTCTTTCACAGATTGTCACTGAAAAGCTTGACAAGAACAACTTCCAGGCATGAAAGTTTAGAATGATGAATTTCTTGATGGGAAAAGGCTATTGGGAATTCATTACAGGAAATGAAGAAGAACCTATTCTTCCTAATGTTCCTAGTCAACAGGAAATGCAGGCATTCAAAGGATGGCATGAGAGAGCCAGGAAACTTATGTACTGGCTGTCTATCAGTATTTCAGACTCCATGATTGTGCATATTCAGGATGCAAATACGCCAAAGGAGGCATGGGATACTTTGGCAAAAATGTATAGCACAAATACGCAAGCCAGGAAAATGCAACTCAAACAGGAGTTGCACAATGTGCAGAGAGAAAATTTGAGCATAAATGACTACCACATGAAAGTGAAGGAAATTGCAGATGCACTTGCTTCCATTGGGTCGCCAGTGGATGATGACGATTTGGTTGCTGTGACCTTGAATGGTCTAGGAAAGGATTATGCACAGTTCCGGACATCCATTGCCGTCCGTGAAAACTTTCCTGATTTTGAGGAGTTGATTGCTCTTCTAATTTCTAAAGAGCAGAGAAATGGGGGTGCATCTTCTTCAGCAGGAACTTCAAAAGAAACTGTCTTCTACTCAAATGCTGGCAGAGGTAGAGGCAGAGGTAGAGGAGGCCGATCTGCAGGCCGTGGTAGAAATCAGAATATGCAACAAACGCAAGAAAACCAGTCCTATGCAGGAGGACATGGTAACTCTAGAGGCAGGGGAAGCCAATGAGGCCGTGGTGGATGGCAGAGAAGCCAAAATGCAAATAGCAATGTTGAATGCTACTATTGTGGCAAAATGGGTCATATGGCTAAAGACTGCTACAAAAAGCAGAATGACATTATGAGTGGAAAATTGCAGCAAGGCAATTATGCATCCTCTAGTAGACAGGGTGATGACAGAAATGAGCATTTGTTTATGGTGCAGCATATGACAAATTCTGTAACAAGTGCAGAAGAAAGCAATGATGTGTGGTATGTTGACTCGGGTGCGTCAAACCACATGACAGGTCACGCTGAATGGATGCAGGATGCAAGAAAAATGGAAAAACTAGGATTTGTGGAGACTGGTGATGATACTGCACATCCTATTGTGCAGATTGGCAAAATTCCTTTGTCTATGCAAGATGGGAAAAAGAAATACTTGTCTGATGTATTTCATGTCCCGAACATCACCAAGAACCTGGTTTCTGTTGGTCAAATGGTTGAGTAGGGCTTGCAGGTTAGATGTATTTCATGTCTGATGGGAAAAAGAAATACTTGTCTGATGTATTTCATGTCCTGAACATCACCAAGAACCTGGTTTCTGTTGGTCAAATGGTTGAGTAGGGCTTGCAGGTTAGATGTATTTCATGGTTGATGGGAAAAAGAAATACTTGTCTGATGTATTTCATGTCCCGAACATCACCAAGAACCTGGTTTCTGTTGGTCAAATGGTTGAGTAGGGCTTGCAGGTTAGATTTAATCCTCATGGATGCTTTGTTGAGGATATGAAAAATAACGGTCGCTTGATAGCAAAAGGAAAGAAGAAGGGCAGGATGTTTACGTTGGATGCAGACATGCCTGAATTGAGTGCAGCAATGTTTGCACATGGGACCGGTGTAGTTGCAGATATTGATATCTGGCACAAACGCATTGGTCATGTTAATATACAGCGACTTAAATCAATGCAAGCCCAAAATATTGTTGCAGGATTGCCAAAGTTCAAGGTTGCAGAAATGCACAAGATTTGTGAAGCCTGTCAATTCGGGAAACAGGCAAGGAAACCTTTTCCTAGGCATGTTCAAGAGAGTAAAAAGCCATTGGAATTAATCCACTCTGATGTGTGGACTACAAAAGCTGCATCTATTGGAGGCTGTCACTATTTTGTCACATTTATTGATGGCTTCAATAGAAAACTGTGGGTGTATTTTATTAAAAAGAAAAGTGAAGTGTTTGGGCACTTCAAAGCTTTCAAAGCTATGGTTGAAAAAGAAACAGGCCTGCAAATAAAATGCCTAAGGTCAGATGGAGGGGGAGAGTACCTCTCAAATGAATTTGCAAGGTTCTTGCAGGAGCATGGTATAAAGCAGCAATATTCATGCAGTCATACCCCACAGCAAAATGGAATTGCAGAAAGAAAAAACAGGCATATTGGAGAGGTATCTCGGGCTATGCTAAATGAAAAAGATCTACCAGATTATTATTGGGCTGAAGCAGTTGCTACAGCAGTCTATATAATGAACAAGACTCCCACTGCAGCAATACATGGCATGACGCCAGAGGAGATGTATACTGGTAGGAAACCAGATATTTCTCATTTGAAGATTTTTGGTTGCATTGCTTATGTCCATGTGCCAGATGAGTTGAGGTCCAAGTTGGATCCAAAAGCTGAGAAGTGCGTCTTTATTGGTTATTCTCTGCAGCAGAAAGGGTATAGATGCTATAACCCTTCTACACGTAAGTTCACAGTGAGCAGAGATGTTGTTTTTGATGAGATGAGCAGCTGGTATAAACCAGTAAATGTGATGATTGATGTAGATGCACAAAATGGTAATGCTGCACAGAATGCACAGCAGCAATCACAAAATATCAGTGGACCTGGAGTGTCCTCTACCAGTGGTTCACATACTTCGCCATGGACAGGCAGATTGAGATCAAGAGAATCCCCTCAAAGCAATGCAGATAGTGGTACGCAGGTATCACGAAAAGGAAAAGAGAAGGTAGATCAGCCCATGTTTGATGTGAATGCAGGTCACTCTTATGTGGATGGTGAATCCAGTGGCTCAGAACAGAGCATTGATGATGAGTTGGGTATTCCTTCTGTTGTTACACCTGGAGTAAGGAAGACCAGGGATGTTTTGAGAGCACCTGGAAGTGAGCCTATTTTGCGCAGGTCTACCACTCCACTTGCATCCTTCTCAGGAACCTTCTCAACATTACTTGGTGTTTTAGTCCTTTTTTCCCTGATAGTAGGCATCTATGCAGTTGATGGACTGCTAGCCTTGGCTTCATTGTTCTACGTGGTCTTGTGCTTTGTTAGTACCTTTATCCATTGTCCCATAGTCAACCCATTTGGATTGGTCTCCTAGTTGGGAGCAGCATGTTGAGATATCGAGCTCCACTCGAGATATGCCAGGGTGACCGTTGGGTACTTATGTCACCGACTTGTTAGCTGGAGATGCGGTTGGTACACCGCCCACGAATAATAGCTGGATGACAGCTATCCTTATCTACACTAGTTCGTGGCTCAGTTAGTATGCCACCTTAGTTAGTTGAGTTTGGTTTGAGACCCACATATAGGGTTCTTCTATTTCTTGGTACTAGAGTTCTTTTGGCTTACACAACTAAGAAGAGGAAAACTGTTTTCAGCCTCCACCTTTGTGTGTATTCCCCCATTTGTGATTGTGAGAAAGCCACAAGTGAGACTCCTTCCCTCTCTCCCACTATTTTCACATGGTATCAGAGCCTTGTTCGTGGTAAGGAGCTCAAGAAAGCAAGCCAAGTTCGTGGTGTCCTGGTAAGAGGACCAGTGTTGCTTTCCTATTTCGAGTTTGGGAGCAAATCTCTGCAGGTAGCACAGCCAAAAGTGCAGGAGTGCACTGTTTCAAATTGAGACGCCCTTCACGGTGTGGCGAGAGCACAGTTTTGGGGCCCGTTTTGAAGGCGAAAGTTCTTCGTAGGCACTCAAAAAAAGGCCCTGTTTTTTGCTATCTACGCGGCTAGTCAGTGGAAAGGTGCCGCAGAAATTGCATCGTATGCCTGTGTGCAGAGATATTGGAAGTTGCAGATTCATGCCTGTTGCCTATTGATGCAAAATCGTCACTAGGAAGTGACTGTGTGGTGAAATACCACTTTCGTCAGTTTTGCAGATCTGCCCGTGTGAGGCAAAAAGCTGTGTTTTTTGCAGTGACAGAATATTTTGCAGTGTTCTGTAATGGCATCTGATTCTCTTTCACAGATTGTCACTGAAAAGCTTGACAAGAACAACTTCCAGGCATGGAAGTTTAGAATGACGAATTTCTTGATGGGAAAATGCTATTGGGAATTTATTACAGGAAATGAAGAAGAACCTGTTCTTCCTAATGTTCCCAGTCAACAGGAAATGCAGGCATTCAAAGGATGGCATGAGAGAGCCAGGAAAGTTATGTACTGGCTGTCTATCAGTATTTCGGACTCCATGATTGTGCATATTCAGGATGCAAATACGCCAAAGGAGGCATGGGATACTTTGGCAAAAATGTATAGCACAAATACGCAAGCCAGGAAAATGCAACTCAAACAGGAGTTGCACAATGTGCAGAGAGAAAATTTGAGCATAAATGACTACCACATGAAAGTGAAGAAAATTGCAGATGCACTTGCTTCCATTGGGTCGCCAGTGGATGATGACGATCTGGTTTCTATGACCTTGAATGGTCTAGGAAAGGATTATGCACAGTTCTGGACATCCATTGCCGTCCGTGAAAACTTTCCTGATTTTGAGGAGTTGATTGCTCTTCTAATTTCTGAAGAGCAGAGAAATGGGGGTGCATCTTCTTCAGCAGGAACTTCAAAAGAAACTGTCTTCTACTCAAATGCTGGCAGAGGTAGAGGCAGAGGTAGAGGAGGCCGATCTGCAGGCCATGGTAGAAATCAGAATATGCAGCAAACGCAAGAAAACCAGTCCTATGCAGGAGGACGTGGGAACTCTAGAGGCAGGGGGAGCCAAAGAGGCCGTGGTGGATGGCAGAGAGGCCAAAATGCAAACAGCAATATTGAATGCTACTATTGTGGCAAAATGGGTCATATGGCTAAGGACTGCTATAAAAAGCAGAATGACATTATGACTCCATTATGAATGGAAAATTGCAGCAAGGCAATTATGCATCCTCTAGTAGACAAGGTGATGACAGAAATGAGCATTTGTTTATGGTGCAGCATATGACAAATTCTGTAACAAGTGCAGAAGAAAGCAATGATGTGTGGTATGTTGACTCGGGTGCATCAAACCACATGACAGGTCACGCTGAATAGATGCAGGATGCAAGAAAAATGGAAAAACTAGGATTTGTGGAGACTGGTGATGATACTGCACATCCTATTGTGCAGATTGGCAAAATTCCTTTGTCTATGCAGGATGGGAAAAAGAAATACTTGTCTGATGTATTTCATGTCCCGAACATCACCAAGAACCTGGTTTCTGTTGGTCAGATGGTTGAGCAGGGCTTGCAGGTCAGATTTAATCCTCATGGATGCTTTGTTGAGGATATGAAAAATAAGGGTCGCTTGATAGCAAAAGGAAAGAAGAAGGGCAGGATGTTTACGTTGGATGCAGACATGCCTGAATTGAGTCCAGCAATGTTTGCACATGGGACCGGTGTAGTTGCAGATATTGATATCTGGCACAAACGCATTGGTCATGTTAATATACAGCGACTTAAATCAATGCAAGCCCAAAATATTGTTACAGGATTGCCAAAGTTCAAGGTTGCAGAAATGCACAAGATTTGTGAAGCCTGTCAATTGGGGAAACAGGCAAGGAAACCTTTTCCTAGGCATGTTCAAGAGAGTAAAAAGCCATTGGAATTAATCCACTCTGATGTGTGGACTACAAAAGCTGCATCTATTGGAGGCTGTCACTATTTTGTCACATTTATTGATGACTTCAGCAGAAAACTGTGGGTGTATTTTATGAAAAAGAAAAGTGAAGTGTTTGGGCACTTCAAAGCTTTCAAAGCTATGGTTGAAAAAGAAACAGGCTTGCAAATAAAATGCCTAAGGTCAGATGGAGGGGGAGAATACCTCTCAAATGAGTTTGCAAGGTTCTTGCAGGAGCATGGTATAAAGCAGCAATATTCATGCAGTCATACCCCACAGCAAAATGGAATTGCAGAAAGAAAAAACAGGCATATTGGAGAGGTATCTCGGGCTATGCTAAATGAAAAAGATCTACCAGATTATTATTGGGCTGAAGCAGTTGCTACAGCAGTCTATATAATGAACAAGACTCCCACTGCAGCAATACATGGCATGACGCCAGAGGAGATGTATACTGGTAGGAAACCAGATATTTCTCATTTGAAGATTTTTGGTTGCATTGCTTATGTCCATGTGCCAGATGAGTTGAGGTCAAAGTTGGATCCAAAAGCTGAGAAGTGCGTCTTTATTGGTTATTCTCTGCAGCAGAAAGGGTATAGATGCTATAACCCTTCTACACGTAAGTTCACAGTGAGCAGAGATGTTGTTTTTGATGAGATGAGCAGCTGGTATAAACCAGTAAATGTGATGATTGATGTAGATGCACAAAATGGTAATGCTGCACAGAATGCACAGCAGCAATCACAAAATATCAGTGGACCTGGAGTGTCCTCTACCAGTGGTTCACATACTTCGCCATGGACAGGCAGATTGAGATCAGGAGAATGCCCTCAAAGCAATGCAGATAGTGGTACGCAGGTATCACGAAAAGGAAAAGAGAAGGTAGATCAGTCCATGTTTGATGTGAATGCAGGTCACTCTTATGTGGATGGTGAATCCAGTGGCTCAGAACAGAGCATTGATGATGAGTTGGGTATTCCTTCTGTTGTTACACCTGGAGTAAGGAAGACCAGGGATGTTTTGAGAGCACCTGGAAGTGAGCCTAATTTGCGCAGGTCTACCACTCCACTTGCATCCTTCTCAGGAACCTTCTCAACATTACTTGGTGTTTTAGTCCTTTTTTCCCTGATAGTAGGCATCTATGCAGTTGATGGACTGCTAGCCTTGGCTTCATTGTTCTACGTGGTCTTGTGCTTTGTTAGTACCTTTATCCATTGTCCCATAGTCAACCCATTTGGATTGGTCTCCTAGTTGGGAGCAGCATGTTGAGATATCGAGCTCCACTCGAGATATGCCAGGGTGACCGTTGGGTACTTATGTCACCGACTTGTTAGCTGGAGATGCGGTTGGTACACTGCCCACGAATAATAGCTGGATGACAGCTATCCTTATCTACACTAGTTCGTGGCTCAGTTAGTATGCCACCTTAGTTAGTTGAGTTTGGTTTGAGACCCACATATAGGGTTCTTCTATTTCTTGGTACTAGAGTTCTTTTGGCTTACACAACTAAGAAGAGGAAAACTGTTTTCAGCCTCCACCTTTGTGTGTATTCCCCCATTTGTGATTGTGAGAAAGCCACAAGTGAGACTCCTTCCCTCTCTCCCACTATTTTCACATGGTATCAGAGCCTTGTTCGTGGTAAGGAGCTCAAGAAAGCAAGCCAAGTTCGTGGTGTCCTGGTAAGAGGACCAGTGTTGCTTTCCTATTTCGAGTTTGGGAGCAAATCTCTGCAGGTAGCACAGCCAAAAGTGCAGGAGTGCACTGTTTCAGATTGAGACGCCCTTCACGGTGTGGCGAGAGCACAGTTTTGGGGCCCGTTTTGAAGGCGAAAGTTCTTCGTAGGCACTCAAAAAAAGGCCCTATTTTTTGCTATCTACGCGGCTAGTCAGTGGAAAGGTGCCACAGAAATTGCATCGTATGCCTGTGTGCAGAGATATTGGGAGTTGCAGATTCATGCCTGTTGCCTATTGATGCAAAATCGTCACTAGGAAGTGACTGTGTGGTGAAATACCACTTTCGTCAGTTTTGCAGATCTGCCCGTGTGAGGCAAAAAGCTGTGTTTTTTGCAGTGACAGAATATTTTGCAGTGTTCTGTAATGGCATCTGATTCTCTTTCACAGATTGTCACTGAAAAGCTTGACAAGAACAACTTCCAGGCATGGAAGTTTAGAATGACGAATTTCTTGATGGGAAAATGCTATTGGGAATTTATTACAGGAAATGAAGAAGAACCTGTTCTTCCTAATGTTCCCAGTCAACAGGAAATGCAGGCATTCAAAGGATGGCATGAGAGAGCCAGGAAAGTTATGTACTGGCTGTCTATCAGTATTTCGGACTCCATGATTGTGCATATTCAGGATGCAAATACGCCAAAGGAGGCATGGGATACTTTGGCAAAAATGTATAGCACAAATACGCAAGCCAAGAAAATGCAACTCAAACAGGAGTTGCACAATGTGCAGAGAGAAAATTTGAGCATAAATGACTACCACATGAAAGTGAAGAAAATTGCAGATGCACTTGCTTCCATTGGGTCGCCAGTGGATGATGACGATCTAGTTTCTGTGACCTTGAATGGTCTAGGAAAGGATTATGCACAGTTCTGGACATCCATTGCCGTCCGTGAAAACTTTCCTGATTTTGAGGAGTTGATTGCTCTTCTAATTTCTGAAGAGCAGAGAAATGGGGGTGCATCTTCTTCAGCAGGAACTTCAAAAGAAACTGTCTTCTACTCAAATGCTGGCAGAGGTAGAGGCAGAGGTAGAGGAGGCCGATCTGCAGGCCGTGGTAGAAATCAAAATATGCAGCAAACGCAAGAAAACCAATCCTATGCAGGAGGACGTGGGAACTCTAGAGGCAGGGGGAGCCAAAGAGGCCGTGGTGGATGGCAGAGAGGCCAAAATGCAAACAGCAATATTGAATGCTACTATTGTGGCAAAATGGGTCATATGGCTAAGGACTGCTATAAAAAGCAGAATGACATTATGACTCCATTATGAATGGAAAATTGCAGCAAGGCAATTATGCATCCTCTAGTAGACAAGGTGATGACAGAAATGAGCATTTGTTTATGGGTGCAGCATATGACAAATTCTGTAACAAGTGTAGAAGAAAGCAATGATGTGTGGTATGTTGACTCGGGTGCATCAAACCACATGACAGGTCACGCTGAATGGATGCAGGATGCAAGAAAAATGGAAAAACTAGGATTTGTGGAGACTGGTGATGATACTGCACATCCTATTGTGCAGATTGGCAAAATTCCTTTGTCTATGCAGGATGGGAAAAAGAAATACTTGTCTGATGTATTTCATGTCCCGAACATCACCAAGAACCTGGTTTCTGTTGGTCAGATGGTTGAGCAGGGCTTGCAGGTCAGATTTAATCCTCATGGATGCTTTGTTGAGGATATGAAAAATAAGGGTCGCTTGATAGCAAAAGGAAAGAAGAAGGGCAGGATGTTTACGTTGGATGCAGACATGCCTGAATTGAGTCCAGCAATGTTTGCACATGGGACCGGTGTAGTTGCAGATATTGATATCTGGCACAAACGCATTGGTCATGTTAATATACAGCGACTTAAATCAATGCAAGCCCAAAATATTGTTACAGGATTGCCAAAGTTCAAGGTTGCAGAAATGCACAAGATTTGTGAAGCCTGTCAATTTGGGAAACAGGCAAGGAAACCTTTTCCTAGGCATGTTCAAGAGAGTAAAAAGCCATTGGAATTAATCCACTCTGATGTGTGGACTACAAAAGCTGCATCTATTGGAGGCTGTCACTATTTTGTCACATTTATTGATGACTTCAGCAGAAAACTGTGGGTGTATTTTATGAAAAAGAAAAGTGAAGAGTTTGGGCACTTCAAAGCTTTCAAAGCTATGGTTGAAAAAGAAACAGGCTTGCAAATAAAATGCCTAAGGTCACATGGAGGGGGAGAATACCTCTCAAATGAGTTTGCAAGGTTCTTGCAGGAGCATGATATAAAGCAGCAATATTCATGCAGTCATACCCCACAGCAAAATGGAATTGTAGAAAGAAAAAACAGGCATATTGGAGAGGTATCTCGGGCTATGCTAAATGAAAAAGATCTACCAGAGTATTATTGGGCTGAAGCAGTTGCTACAACAGTCTATATAATGAACATGACTCCCACTGCAGCAATACATGGCATGACGCCAGAGGAGATGTATACTGGTAGGAAACCAGATATTTCTCATTTGAAGATTTTTGGTTGCATTGCTTATGTCCATGTGCCAGATGAGTTGAGATCCAAGTTGGATCCAAAAGCTGAGAAGTGCGTCTTTATTGGTTATTCTCTGCAGCAGAAAGGGTATAGATGCTATAACCCTTCTACATGTAAGTTCACAGTGAGCAGAGATGTTGTTTTTGATGAGATGAGCAGCTGGTATAAACCAGTAAATGTGATGATTGATGTAGATGCACAAAATGGTAATGCTGCACAGAATGCACAGCAGCAATCACAAAATATCAGTGGACCTGGAGTGTCCTCTACCAGTGGTTCACATACTTCGCCATGGACAGGCAGATTGAGATCAGGAGAATCCCCTCAAAGCAATGCAGATAGTGGTACGCAGGTATCACGAAAAGGAAAAGAGAAGGTAGATCAGCCCATGTTTGATGTGAATGCAGGTCACTCTTATGTGGATGGTGAATCCAGTGGCTCAGAACAGAGCATTGATGATGAGTTGGGTATTCCTTCTGTTGTTACACCTGGAGTAAGGAAGACCAGGGATGTTTTGAGAGCACCTAGAAGTGAGCCTATTTTGCGCAGGTCTACCACTCCACTTGCATCCTTCTCAGGAACCTTCTCAACATTACTTGGTGTTTTAGTCCTTTTTTCCCTGATAGTAGGCATCTATGCAGTTGATGGACTGCTAGCCTTGGCTTCATTGTTATACGTGGTCTTGTGCTTTGTTAGTACCTTTATCCATTGTCCCATAGTCAACCCATTTGGATTGGTCTCCTAGTTGGGAGCAGCATGTTGAGATATCGAGCTCCACTCGAGATATGCCAAGGTGAAACCACAACTGGATCGAATGACGAGCCTCTATCACCATTTCCACCAATATATAGCCTCAGGGCATGCGGAAAATTGGGAATATGCAACCCACGGCACTACTAATACACAAAATACTACCGACAGTAGTACTCACATTATCGGTGGTAATATTAATTATCCTAGCTATGTATATTACCACCAGTAAATATTAATTATCCCAACTATGTATATTACCACCGGTATTTACATCGTCGGGATAATTAATATTACCACTGGTAATGTGAGTACTATCGCCACAATTAGTATCTTGTGTACCAACAGTACTTTTATCCGGTTTCCTAGTAAACTCCGTGATCATGTTGTTTTCATGTTACTTGGAAGAGTAATTAATGAATGCTAATAACCCATTAACACAAACGTGAAAATGTGAACATAATGCATGATATAAATCAATCCAAATCAAATACACCTAATCAAAATCGAATGTATCAAATAGCATAGTAGAGCTTTTTAAAACCCTATAAAAATATGTCACCTTGTTCGGATGTATGAAATCATTAATTTGTAATGTAGAGCTTTCAAGCTGATTTAAATCCTATTACGATAGATTCAACATAATTATCCCAAAAAGTTGTAGGAAATTTAGAAGCAAATAATTCTCTTGCCAACTTTCTTTTTTCTTTGATAGGTTCAATGTTAAAATCCATGTCATGGCAAACTCCCTTTTCATGCTCAATCTATTTGAAAGTTAAATCTTATGACTATTTATACACATAACGATAGACTCTTTATTGATTCACATAAATTGGATTGGGTAAAGAACGCATTTGTATGTGTAGAATATACATACTTTTGAGATGTAGGAATCATTTTTCTTGGAAACCTTTTTCATCTCGTCGGGCCATTCTTTTTTTCAATTTCATGCTTACCTAGCAATGCAAAATATAGCTTAGTAAATATAACACCCCTCTCTTTCTTTTTAAAAGTCATTTCAAAAGCTGCTCATATCTTTCGAGGATGTGTACTGTTCCTAATGACATCACTAGTAGCAATCTCGATAGGCTTTTCTTTTCTAGTATGATTCTGAGAAAAAACATCACATACATAATCAAATTTTGATATTAAACACTACACCTTTCAAATAATTAGTAATAAGTAACTAAACATAACTCGTAAAAGAATAATAGTCAAGGAAACAATGCTTGGCAAGTCCTTTGGCTCTTTTGACTACTATTAAAAGTCTCATGCCTAGTTATTTGTTGATTTATTATTTCTTTTTAAAACAAATGACAACAAACAATACAGTAAGAAATCATTATTTCAATTACTAACATGATTGTAAGCACTTAATGTAGAAAGACTAAATCTTTACCTGCATATATGGTGCATCTTGTAAAGTTGTCACATCACCACTGACACCTTGCAGAAGCTACAAAAAAGATCTGCAACTTAGAAATTGTGTCCCATCTTCCACACTTAAGCAATAATCATCCTACGATTACCAAGGCTGCAAATTTATAAATATATTTATATTGTTCTACTCAATCAACCTAAAATTTTAAAAAACATGTTGCTAAAGTGCATACTTATACTTGAAACTAAAACGAGGATTCCATGCTACTCATCTTTGATACATAGTTGATTCTTTCTCCTATAGAATTTAAGTATTTAGTCAAACTTACAAATATGATCTAGTATTAATCCTAAGATATTTACACATAAAATATTGAGTTCTCATACCTTCCATCCACCTATATCCCCATCTTCTTCATTAGGGTCATCATCCCCATCAACACTCTCTTGATCCTACAAAATTCCATTCACAAAGTAAAAGATATATTTCATGAATAAATTAAACTTTCAAACATCAAGGATTCAACATTTGTGAAGTCACAAAGTACCTAATTCAGAAAGGAGTCCATAACAACACTCTCATGACCCATATCAATTTGTGTATCATTGTCCTACAATATTGTAAGGCCATCTAAATTAATGTAACAGAAGTCATTATAAAAATTAGGATGCACATATTTCTTACGAAACTACTGTCATATAAGTAAGAGCTTTAGTGAGTTACCATGTACCTGATTCGACAAATACTGGATTTAAGAAAACTCCAAACTCTTTTTGTGTCCAGAAACTAATTCAAAATCAACATGGAGATCTAAAAAGTACTATGATTCCACTTAATTGGTATATCCTTATACCTCATCCAAAGGCAAATTACACATGTCTTCTTTGCTTGAGTTGTACAGGTTAGCAACTTTCTTTTCCTACAAAATTATCAAGCGTTAGGAAAAGACAAATCTCATTTTGGGGCCTTTTAGGTTATACTAGAAATAGAGATCCTCCAATGAGAGTGAGGCCAACGTTATGTTGGAAATGCTTTTCTTTTTAAAAAAAATAAGACTTCATCTCTCTAGAGGTGCTTGTCACACTGACATTTTTAAGTTCCCTCTCTTGTTTTCTAGTGTGTCATAAATGCTCCACCAATGACATTTTGAAGTTACTGTTCAAGCATTTTTTAGTGTCATAAATGTCATCTTGGAGAGGTCAAAACGACCAAATCAAGCGCCTGGGTCATTTTGACCCCTCTAGGAGACCAAATTTAGCAATTTAAACGTCATTTTGGAAGTTTTTGCTTGCTCCAAACACAATGGTGATGCTAAAACCACCACATTCTGCACCAAAATAGTAAAAAACCATTTGGGTCCTTGGACATAGTATTTATGACACACTAAAGAATGCTCAAGCTGGAACTTCAAAATGTTAGCTTAATTGTTTCACAATTTATATCTCCAATTGAATGCTCAACCATATCAATTTGTGCTTCTCACTCTAGAAAATTTTGATTTTGAGCCAAGAAAATTAAGAGAGCTTGATAGTGTGTACATGGATAAGGGTATGCAGGAAAATGTCACCAGATTCAATACAATTTCAAGATGAGATACTTCAGCTAGGCAAAAGGGTTGGAAAGAGAAACACTACAAATATGGGAGGCAAAAGGGTCGGAAAGATAAACTCTACAAACAAAAAGCAAAGTCTTACTCCATTGTTAGTTTAGTTCCACTGACGTGGGATGGTGATCTAGATGGAGTTAGAGTTCCAACTTATTGGAATCAGCTAATGATAACTTGTATACTGGATTGGGTATGGTCCACTCACAATGCTTAAGAATGTGCATAGGAACTAAAGATTTTGCACATGGGCTTGAGGTGTTTCAACCTAGAAATGAAGATAGATATACAGGAATGGTTATGTATTGTCTTGTGATACATATGCTAGAAAGAAAAAGAACCTGAAGCATGATTGCATACAATGCTCTAAGAAATGTCAAAAGTGCAATCATTTGAGAAAGGACATGATTGTGTTTGATTATGTCCCTTTGTGTCAGCAACTGTCACTAATAACAAAGAGCCGGTTCTTGTGCCATGATCTTCTTACAATATGTTGCAATTAGGAGCTCGATGGTTGGGGAAGGCATAGAATGAACAACCCGAAGATATTTGTGACTTGGTATGGTATGAAATGTAGGGATAATCAACAATTTTGGAATCCCAACTCCACATATGAATTGCCAGTTATTTGCAAGAAATCTTATTGTAAGAAAGCATACACGGCTTTCCTACCCTCCAACATGTCACAAGTACTACGAGATGGCTGGAATGATGAAGCACAAGTGTATGACTTCACGTGTGAGCGATGCCGCTCTCATGTTTGATGTCAGAAGAAGATACAATATGTAAGGAGTTGTTTATTTGTATCTATGTTAGATGGCTAGAAAATCTTTCTAACATTGAGGCTCTACATGTTAATTTTTATACCTTTCAGAGGTAAAAAGCTAATTCAAAGTTTCCATGACATTTTGGGTGCATTTTTAAGCCCCATTAGGAAAAAGTAGAGCTCATTTTGGGGCCCTATAAAAAATCATGATTTGATTCCTATCCCACAAACCTTACATGCCAATGCATCTTTCTATTAATTTATCCTTCAAAGTGGAGTGAATGTTTTCTTGTAGGTCATCATTAGCGTTCTCTTATGGATCCTCATCATCCCTAGCCCTAGTATCCTCAAAGAAATCATCCTCATTGCGTAAGAATCAACCTCTCCTTCACATCATTAAACCCATGGCATCCTCTAGGATCGTCACCCAATGTTGACAACCCAATATTTGAGAGTATCCTTGTATATCCTTCTTGAATTTGTTTGTGTTTTGTGAGAGTCGAAGGTGCTACCTCATGTACTCCACCATAATAGACAATTCAATTGCACCATACCCTCATTGCTCATCTCTCAAATTTAGAAGTAGAACCTGACTCTTGCATATGTGTTCTTGCCTGTCTATCAAGGTTAGAAGTAGGACTTGACTCCTACATATGAGTGTCTTCCTCTCTCTCTCTCTCTCTCTCTCTCTCTCTCTCTCTCTCTCTCTCTCTCTCTATCAAAATTGTGATGAGTAGGTTGTTGCGACCCTTGCATATGTACTGCTGGCATAGCCTCAGATACATTGTTTCTTGCACTTGTCTCCTAATAATTGGGTGAACATCTCCACGTACATCATGCCAAAAATTTTGAAAATATGTGGCCCTACTCACAATTTGCATTCCACCAAGTGTGTGTTTGCACCTGTAGTTGCACGTGCACTGCCTATAGCCTAGTCTAAGGTATACCATCCATCTATGTGCACACATTCCATCCCACAATGCATTATCAGAAACAATAGCAAGAATTAAGAGTCTAAAATACATGCTTTCATATCTGTCATAAACAAAGAAGTCATATGAAGATACTATTCTCGAGAAAATCACCATAACATAGACAAAGTTACATGAAAGAACTAATCTATTTCCATGCATACGTACAAAGTTACATCAATGCTTGCCACTAATCGAGTGATTCAGGCATATAACATTTTTGAATTCTACCAGAAAATTAAAATACTTTTGAATTGTGACTAGAAAAAATTTAAAACTTTATCACCAATGTACATATGGACTTTCTTTTCTTGACTTGCAAGGAAGCTTGGAAGACGCCAGTAGGCACCTTGTAGATCTTGGACATTTCAAAAAGCTATTGATGCAAGTAGACTGCTAGAAATTCCATTATCACACAATGATGGGTCTTCTTGGCCAACAGTGTACCAGAGCACCATATGAAGCCCAAAAATATAAGATATTTTGTTTATTAATTCATCACTAGACTTGGTTTCTCACTAATTAAGGAGTTGTGTTGGAGCTGGACTTCTTCCCAAGAGTGCAAATGTTTCATACTTAAACAAGTCAGGCAAGCCAAGTGTATTCTCCGGAGGTGAATTATTTCCTCATGAGCCTATGCACAACAGTAGGAATTGGTTTCCATGATGAAGCTTCCCTTTGCAATGCATTCGGTGAGTACACCATCCCCTATTTTTGGTAGTAGTAACCTCAGCTCCTTGCTATTAATCCTCGTAGATTGCTCAATCAATATTAGCGTATGTAATTATAGGGGACACATAATAACAACCGAGAAGAAAGACATGAGGTGTCAGCGTCTATGCAATTTTGCTAGTTCTTCTCCTGGGCAAAGTCTAGCCCCACGCAAGGGTTCAAGAAATTGCTAGGTGTAGGTGGGTGTGGATCTGTGTACGTAGGCATGTTGCTCAAAAAGAGTAGTGGATTTGAAGGTGTTGGAGCCTAGCAATGGACAGTCCAAGAAATCCTTAGCAGAGGTAACATTAGCCAAACCAATCCATCGGATATTGTATGTGCCATCGGGAAGACAGAATGTCCATATTCATAGGTGGATGCTACATATGTGTAGGAAAACTATGCAATGGACAGAGAATGGACATCGACTTCCGTATGTCCCACCATTGGATTGGCACCAAACTTTCAAAGGGTCTTAAAACAAATTACACTCAACTTTTTTGTATGTGATATGAAGAAGGTAGAATGCCAAAATCCACAATATGTGGCTCATACACATGTCAAGGCTAATACATGTCAAGTGCATCAGGTGCCATCTGTGCTGCTAAGAAAGAAGAATGCCCCAATCTATGTGTGGATCATACGTATGTCAAGGAAAATACACATTGGTCAAGGACATCTATATATCCCACCATCGAATCAGCACATGACTTTGTAATGGTCTTAACATAATTCGTTTTGATGTTTGTGCAAAGTCTTACGCGCATTGTCTCCCAAATGTGCCACTCGAAATGCAGAATGTCCATATTCACATGTGGATGTTACATATGTGAAGGAAAATTGTGCATTAACAAAGACTGACATCTATATGTCCCACCATTGGATTGGCACCTAAGCTTGCAAGTAACTTAAGCTAAGTTTTTTTTATTGATCCTACATATGTTAAGGAAGTATACACATTGGATGATGACATCCATATGTCCCAGCGTTGGGTCGGTTGCAAACTTTACATGACTCTTAAAACAAGTGGTTTTAATGTCCTTGCAAGTCTTTGGTACATTGGGTGCCATCCACCAATGTGTTGTCAAGAAGGTGGATTGCCCCAATCTGCATGTGGATCATATGTATCTCAAGGAAAAATATATGTTGGATGCCACCATCTGGATGTCCCACCTCAGATTGGCACCAAACTTTGTAGGGGTCTTAAAACATGTTGTTTTAATGTCCCTACAAAGGTTAAAGTTCATCGAATGTCGATGCTATCGACGTACGTCAAGGAAAAATACACATCGGAGAATGACATCCATATGTCTCACCATATTTGGATCAGCACCAGAATTTGCACGGGTCTTAAAATAATCGTCCATACAAAGTCTCAGGTAAATCAGATACCGAATGTGCCACCGAGGATCTAGAATGCCCATATTCGAATGTGGATGCTACATATGTGAAGGAAAAATGTGCAACAAACATCAACATCCATATGTCCTACCATCAAATTGGCAACAAAGGTTGCAAGGCCCTTAAGTTAAGTGTTTTTTATGTCCCTACAAAGCTCCACAAGCATCGGACGATGAATGTTTTAGGCTTATGAATAGAATATCCCTAGTTAATTACTTATCTTATTTTACTCATTCATTATTAAATTATTAAAATTATTTATCTTATGTTTTTTAAAATTTATTTTTTTATGATAGAAAGTTTGAGATAATTAAACCGTACATTTAAACAACCAAATTGTCATTGTGCATGATGCATTTTGTAGCTTATGAGCTTATTCACCCTTTATTATTATTATTATTAATTAAAATCTAATTTTATCTTTGAAAACATGATAATATAACTGATAATTTTGTTTTAATATAACTAATTGCATAGTTATTTTTATTGACATTTCCATCTAAACAACAATTTGACATTGCACATTGTATTTTTATCATTACACATTGTATGTTTATTAGTACACATTTGGCAATTCTAGTATTGTCCTTAGAAATCAATCGATTTTATTTAAATTTCTTTTAATGTTTATTGGATGTAGAGAATTAAAAATTTTTATTTAAAAGATGCAATAATAATGACTTATTATACCTTGCATAGCAAAAGATACATTCTTGCATGCTAATTTCCTAGATAAAGACTAATGTAGTATTCAATTCACATTTGCTTTGTTATGCATGTAGTCTAATCTCCAACATGAAGGAGTATAGGAATAATGTAACACACTTATAATTTCCTAAGTGACCGCCTCTTTTCCTAGATAGGGGTATATATTTTACATAGGGAATGAGATTTCCTATATAGGAAGGTAAGAAGCAATTCTTATTTCCTAGGTGAAAACCTCAAGTTTCTTAGATAGAGGTATCTAAGGAATGAGATTTCCTATATAGAAATGTAATCCCCTCACCTAATTTCTAGTTGACATACTCTTTACGGCAGAATTGAATAGGTTTGAAACGTTTATAGTCTTTTTATTATGAAAAGCACCTATATGCTTTAGTCAAAAGCTTAGCTTTTACATCAAACAAAATCAAGGGCATAAGATGAAATTAGATCAAGGGCTTAGATTCATGACACATGGCTCAAGAGGCCGGTGTGAGAAAACCTAAACATCTCCCTAGGCGGATGGTCTACTTGATTTTATAAGTTTGGGCTTATTGGCATGTGAAGCTTTGGAGAGCCTTGAGATGACCTTATGCTCTACTCTCACAAGCCTAAAAGCTCGACTTACTATAGTGACCAAACTCCCATTTTTTCGAGGTTGAAGAGGCATATAATGCTAGCTAAGTGGAGGGTGAGAATGTTGCCTGCTCTACTTCGGACTTCCTCTAATGATAGTTGTCTTTTTGTGCTGTCCAGAGTCTACTGAACGATCTGAGAATGTTGGAATCATCCCGCTCAAGGACACACACAAATCCTTTCAACCATTTCTTATCCATTCGTGAGACTTATATCCTCAGCACTAATATTCTTAGCGTTATCTCGACACCCAGGGAAGGGCTCATTCCCTTGGATTATAACTCTTTGGGAAAGGAAGCGCGTTGCCTCCCCGACCACACTATGTGTGGTTATAATAATTATATATTATATATTATAATATGAATATTTTCAATTACTGGTCCATTCCAAATTCCTTGTTTTCAATCTGAATTCTTACAACATTCCTCTCGTTTAATGCATGCTATCAATCTGAGGGAGTAATATGCAAGATTGAAGGATGCCTACACCTTTATTCATATGGTTGTAGTCCATGTGACAATATTGTAAAAATTGTAACGAGGATCAGTTATTGTACTGCCTTATTTATGTATTTGTTGGACTTCAGCTTCCAAAATATGGAGATCACAAAATCAATAATAAATCACCACCCCTGACATTTGCAGGTAGGATCGGGTCCTAATGGTCCCATTGTCATGTCTCATGTCCACTATTTTACCCATTCTCTTTTTTCCTTAAACAATTGATAAGATAGTAGGATTCAACTTCAATTTTGAGTCAGTAGTTACTTGCTTCAAATGCCTCCCAATTTCCTATATAGAAGTCTAGCGCCGAATGAGTTTTCTTGGATATACATACCAAAATACCTCATTATATCTGCTCCTTTTTCCTAGTTTGTGAGGTTTTCCCTATATGGTGAACATTGAACAGCTAGAAGTTCCATGTAATTACTGAGAAACTTTAACTTCCGTGGCAGTGATTGGTCATGAGTCTCTCCTGCATGCCAACGGTTACCGTTTTGCCGAAATCAAGGCTAACAAGATCCATGCCAACTCTCTCAGAGTTCTTGCTTTCCCTGGGACTATTACACCCTTTGAGACTCCCGCTTAATTGGATTGTTTGCTTGCTATAGAAGACATCTGCGATCAAGCAAGATTATTGGAAGGCAGGTTGAGTGTCAAGACATCATCGTTTCCATCTTTGGAAAATTTTATGAAATCCATCCAGGTAGACGTCCAAAATTTTTGATTCTTTAATATTGCATACTCTTTGACGACTCCGATCAAACAGTTAGGCACATAACCTAGGGTGAGGGATCACACAAAGTCTTGCTCACAAGTAAAGACGAACGTTTTTAAAATTTGACAAAGCTGTAAAAAATTGAGAGGAATTTGAGAAATGAAAGAGAGCTTATAGATGCTACGAGATTATAAGGGAAGGAAGCCAGGAGTGTAGGGAGTGCGGGTGAGCTAAGGCAGATAAATGTTGGTTGAAATAAACATTTCCAAATTTTTTTGATGCGCTTGAAGATGTGCGCGGATTACAGCATCGCGAGGCTGCTGGATTAAAGTCCGATAAAGTTACCATGGCTGAATGATTGTTGATCGCATCTGTTAAGATTTCCATATAGCGACGAGCTCATTCCTTGAAGTTTCTCAATGAAAAAAAAGAGCGGAAATTACTGTCTCAAGGTGAGGTAACTGAGTGTAGCGTATGGGTTGGATCGAAGAAAGCTTTATACTTCAACACCTCAGCAGCGTAGTATGCAAAAATGCAAGCATAACCTTTGCGGAAAGCATTGGAAAGGAGTCTTCGTTTTGTTTAGCGTAAATCGATAGCCATGTCCTAATTTACATTCATGGTGTTTTGGAAAGTAGAGTCTTGTGTTTTGTTTACATTCAATCGATACCATATCCCGATTTGCATTCATGGTGTTCTGATTCGTTATCGTGGTGTTCCTTTGGCTGAAGTCCAGCCATACTCTCTCGCTAGCCACAGGCTTCCCACTAGTTTTATTTAAGGGGAAAGATCTGTGTTTGCCCCCTACTAAAGTCCTTCAGACTGCTTTCACTGGCTATTCATTCACCGTTTCCGGAGTGGCGGCTGGTTTTTGCTACCACATAAATATGTTCTTCGCTGAGATTGGCAACGTCACCCGTCCAGGGCAGCGCGTATTTGACCTTTATCTGAATGCCGACGAGCTCGGAACTACTTCACCGTTCTATCCTGCGTTGGACATTTTGAATTTGTCAGGGGTAAGTTACAAAGCACACGAGATCTACAGTACTCACGCGCTACACCCGCCCAGTGACAATTTCACCACCCGACTTGAGCCACTCCGGAAATCTATCTACGGCCCTTTGCTGAGTGGTGTGGAGTTTCTACAATACAGTCCATTAATGTCGAAATTCACGCTTGATTGTGAGTAGCTTTCATTTTGCACATATCTCATGAGGGCTGATACACTGGAGTCGTGGAGTGGTCCTTCGGACCTTTACAATCGGCTGACGCTCTAAGTTCGTCTTGCTCGGTAAAATTCGTCTTATGCAGATGGAGCGATTCTTAAGATCCAACTTCATTTCGGCTTGATTACAGAGGTTGGCGATCCATGTTTGCCCAGCGAGTACTCATGGAGCTGCGTCCGATGCAGCACAACGGATCCACCTAGAATCACTGCTCTGTAAGTGGACAAGCAGCTGAGCAGATCACTCAAAAAGCTCAACTAACCGGATTGTGATGTTATCACTGAGAAAAATACTATCTGTTTTCAGATTGTTGTCCAACTATGGCCTGACCGGAAGCATCCCGACCGATATCGAATTATTGACTGCGTGTACCGAGATGTAGTTGCTCTCTGCACACTGAACTGCCAATATTGCAATTTAAAACAAGCTTACCAAAACACATTGTATATCCCTTGCTGCCAACTTAACAAGCGATTTCTCTGTTTCCTGAAGCCTCCTTGATCACAATCAGCTGACAGGTCCTATTCCCGACCTCACATCCTTGGTCTTCTTGTCAACATTGTAAGTTGCGTGGAAAATCGTTTGTGTCCAGAAATAGGAGGCATTGTTGTACACAATAGAATTTGACTAGAATGAAGCGTTTCCGTCCAGTAGCTGAAATCTGAACGGGTAGTTTGCAATTGTTTTTTTTTTTTTTTGAGCAGCTGATGATGGTTTTCTTGAACAGGGATCTTCAAGATAACATGCTGAATGGTTCTATTCCTTCTTCTTTGGCTAATCTCAAAGATCTGAGCGAGTTGTGAGTATTGCATTCAACTTCGAACAAACAAGCTTTCAAAGTTCTATTAATTAAGCTTTTAGTTTATGTCATTGACCTGCAGGCTTCTACAAAACAACCACCTTTTGAACCTAAGTGTTGATAGTGAGTTCCCTTTCCGATCTTTGTGAATGCCTCTTATGTTAATCAGAAATAAATAACAACACTGGTTATAGCAATTGTAACACGTAAGATCTTGCACCAATTTTACAGGGAATGCAAACCCACAACAACACAAAGCAACTATAGACGTGTTTGATAGACGCGCAAAATAGCGGGCGCATCTGTAGGCGTTGTTTGAATAGAGAAATTACGGGTGTGTCTAATAGTGCATCTAACAACGCATCTATTTGCGCGTGTATTGACGCATCTATTAGTGCCTCTACACAGAGAAAATACAGGCATATCTAACACTGCGTCTAACAGTGTGTCTATTTGCGTGTGTATTAGCGCGTCTATTAGTGCGTCTACACTGAGAATTAGATGTATATTTAGACGCAAAACAGAGAATACAGAAACTGAGATTGTAGTGTAGGCTGGTAAATGTACATCACTGCTTTCCAAACATTACCCATGATTACCAAAGCTCATAATTTTAACAAAAACATCATTGCTTTTTTGCAAACCCACATATATAAAAATTAAGTGAGGTGAGGAGAATGAGACAATATGTAAAATAGTTTTGCCAATATCAATGATGGGCTATGGTTCAATCTCCTCCTCAATGAGATCAACCCTTGCCAAACTATCTACTTCAAAATCCAAACAAGGGTTTAGATCTACAAATACATTCAACCCACTACTACTTGTGCTACTCATGTGCTCATCGAAATCAGCATCACCAATGGTAGGCTCGTCCTCATAGGTAATGGCCTCAATATATGTATCTCCTATCTCATGATCCTCCTCCTCTCTCATATCACAGTCATCATCACCTCCATGGCCATGATCATCCTCCATACGCTCCATATTAGTAAATGTACTATACATCACTTTGGAACGTGGCATAATAGGTATGACATGCCACCATCTATTATTATCCACCATTGGTTGATAGACAACCTAATTCAAACACAAATATAATCATGTTATTTTTCTTGCATCGAAGGTATCAAATATTTAAAAGTGAGTATTTTTATATGTGTGTACAATACCTATTCACATTGTTGCGGTAGTACTAGTGTGTCCTTCTTACTTTGCCAAAACTTTGTGGAGTCAATAGTTACAAAGCCACTTGCATGGCGTTTGATTGTTGCATTAGGACCTCTTTCCACCACGTCCTTAAACCGCTTTACATCCAAAACATACACAAAGAAGCATCAAAAGTCAAGCTTAATAATATCTTGGATTATGTCACAATAATCATCCATGGCTCCATTGGCTCCCTCAAAGCTAGCAATGACACCGTAATCTTATGTGTTTCTCTTATCATCAATCCGTTGTGTTTGAAAATGCTTGCCCTCACACTATATAGCATTGAACATAGTGCACTACACCAAGACAAAATCAATTAAATAAGCTATCTAAATTATTGAAAGCTCCTAACTTATGCATAACATTCTATATACCGACCTTGCTCATGCATCCCTTAGCATACTCCCATTCTTCCATTGTGATATGCATCCTCTCATCTTTCTCTCTCCTTTCTCTGCTTTCTCCATTTCGTCAAATAGCCAATCCACATGAATATCCTTTGGAGTAGATACTGAGGGTATGGCACACGAGATCCGTGGTGTGTACGAAAGAGAGCCCTTTCTTCTTGTCGTCTTGCCTTTGCATCCTCGTATCTTGTCACCCATCTTTTCATCACATCACTATTAAGCACGCAATAGAGGATAATATTATTAAGCAACTCCGTGTCTATTTTGTTGCGTCCTTTCCCTTGAGGCACAATAGAGGTCATCCTTAGGGCTTCATCAACTCTCCATAGCCGTGGGAGAGAGCTATCCACATCAACAAGAAACTCAGAAATATATACAAGTGACTCTTGTACCAACCAACCCTCAGCCATGCTACCTTCGGGTCTTGCATTTTGTCTCACGAAACCCTTCAAGGTCTTCATGAAGCGCTCGAGGAAGAACAACCATCGTGCATGTATAGTACAACATATAGCAATCTCATCCACCAAATGCACTATGAGTTGTAGTTGGCTTGTGAGAATAGAATGTGGAAATGTCTCCTCCACTAAACAAACCACCTCCATTGACATAACTCAAGCATTCTCAAGCATGGTGGGATCTATTTCCTTTGAGCTCACATACCTAGAAATAAAAAAGTACACCATATTAGCAATATGAACACCTTGCATGGAGCATTGATACGCATCACATTTTGTATCATGTAAGGTACCTGACAAGCTCGCCCATCTTGTAAATACAATCCTTCACGTCCTTCGATGCACTATGAGAAATGCTAGTAGGTAGTATGAACTGAACACATGAGGAATGGTTGATTAGTTGCTTCTAATTCACTCACAAATTTGAAAGGAAAAAGATATTATGCACATAAAATACTTACTTGGAGCATCTTGTGCCAATCATTAGATTTCAAGCCATATAATTGCTCAACACCTCTTTTCTTGCTCTTTGTAAAGGCCCCCTTCAAACACCTCATGCATCCAGTGGGAGTACGAATTGTAGTAACAGCGCACTTCACTGCCACCATCTCTAGCTTTGATAACCTCCACGGTGCACGAGGTAAAAAAACATGCCCATTTGGTCTCTCTTGTAGCCAAGCTTCACGCATCCTCCCTGTGGTACGTAGATCCTCCCTTATGCCTGCGGAATCTCGTGTCCCATCAAATGTTCCCAAATGGTAGATGCCACATTCTTGAAGATATGCATGGGATCAAGCAGGTGATTGATCTTGAGGTGGGACCAATATGGTAAACGATAAAAGATGGAGTATCTAAACAAAAGCTGGTGTTAGCGGGCAATCTTTATTTCTAGCCAATATAGCACACAATAGTTACAAACCCTTACTGGGTCATGCCAAGTCTTGGAGTCGTGGAACCGTCCCAAATTCTCATCCAATATTCTCCCGCAGTGAGTGATTGTGGGAGGACTTCATTCCAAGGGGCAACATATCTAGGATGATCAGGTGGGAGAAATCGATGGTGATTCTCATAGATGACCTTATTCAATGCGTCTGCCCGTGAAGCAACAAGCGAAGGACCACAAACAGAACATGCATGGTAACCCGATGTAGTGAGACGTGAACAATAGATGCAATTAAGAGTTGAAGGTGGGTTTAGGGTGCCACATCCTTTGCCTACTCATAATTAGAAGTGCAATGCTTACCTGAACACTCGCCATAGCCTGGGAAGTCATGCAACGTCCACATCAAGACTACTTTGCAGTTGAAGTCTTGTGACGAGGGAGGCCTGCTCACATCATGCACCTCGATACCTCTCCAAAGTATCTCTAGCTCGTCAATCAAAGATTCCAAATAAACATTAGGATTTTTGACTTTATGTTTTCCTAGAATTAGAAGGAATAACACAACATGTCCTTTCTTAATCGCCATAGAGGGTGGAAGATTATAATTCACCAATATCACTGGCCATACACTATAAGAGGTGCTTTTGAGACTAAATGGGTTCACACCGTCCATACCTAATCCAAGTCTCAAGCTCCTAGGTTCTTCCTTGAAGCTTGGCCATGTGTCTTCAATATGCTTCCACGCGAGAGTGTCTACGGGAGTTCTCCACTTGCCATCGGTTGATCGATGAGAGGATTAATGCCATGACATGAGCTCTGCAATGGATTTGCACTTGAACATATGTTGGATGCGAGGGATTATGGGAAAATGTCGTAGAACCTTACGAGGCACGTCCAAAGTTTTGAGATCTGCTCTATATCTTGCCTCTCCACAAGTAGGATGTGTCCACTCTCTTGCATCCTTACGTAGTCCACGAAAGAAAACGCAATCATTGACGCATGCATGGATGCGCTTGTAATCTAATCCTCCAAGAGAGGTCACATGTTGCCTTGCCATATCTCTTAAGGTCGGTAATTTATTCTCCCTTGGAAGCATTTTGCACAATAGCCTGCACGTGAAGACCATAAATGAGGAAAAGCATTTGAGTAATGAACCCACTAGCATAATTCACCATGTTTGCAAAATAGACTTTAAAGCTTACTTGAGTAATGCATTCAAACTTGCATTGCTCCATCCATAGATGGTTTGCAAGTTTAGTAACTCAAGGGAGGCACATAGAATAGAGAATGTGCACCCCTCAAACATTGGAGTCGATGCTGTGATAAAAATATCATCCTGCTCCATGCTATCATCCCTCCCTTCGGATTGATGGACATATAAATCCCGCACCATATCATCAAACACCTCCTCCTCCACAGCTTCATGAGGTAATGTCGGAGGGCTACTATCACCATCACTCCATGCATCCGTAACGGTCCCTCCTAAAGATCCCACCTCATATCACCGATGCTTTGCCTCCTCACGACGAGCATAGGGCAACATATGCAGGTGTGGCATTGCATCTTATATCAAATTAAAACGGGATCATAACTCAAACATATGAACACCCATAGGTATCTCAATCAACCTTACCTCTTTAACACTTACCATGTTTACGGTCGCATCCCATTTGCCATACTTTGAGATGTGATTGAGTGTAATCCTGCATGCACGATACATGTTTCCTCGACATCAATCACACATACATTTGATTTTTTGCTCCAACCACATTTCGTGATGGTGGATACGGAGGGATTCATCCTCACTTGAGCTACTTGTTAAAGATGAAGACATCCTACAAATAGATAGCCCAAAAAATTTGCTCTTCTATCAAATATTTAATCTTAAAACTTTGTGCCACATCTAATCTCTGTTCTATGGTGCGCATCTATAGGCGCATCTTAACCGTATTATAGACGCACAATTAGACGCGCTTATGGACGTGATTTTCAAACCTACTTTTAGCGTGCTTGCTTTTCTTCACATACTTTTTGCATCGTGCAGCTTGCTTTGCTATTAACAGACACAGTTTTGAGCATCCACACTTATCTCCAAGCACCCACACTTATCTCCAGGCTTACACAATCATCTACAAGCACACAAGAGAAGAGGGTGAACAAGGAAGAGAAGAAACATAAGCAAAGGGTGAACAAGGAAGAGAAGAAAGAGAAGTAGCTTTGAAGAAGGACAAGAAGCTTCCATACCTCTATTCAAGGTAAGTCTCTCTATGGTTGATCTTCTTTGAAAGTTGCTCTCTTTGGATTCGTCCTTTGTCGTATCTAAGAAACGAATGTTTTTGGTACTAGTGTTGTGCTTTTGTGTCGGGCACATGTCCTTTTCGAGTTTTTAGAATAGTCATTCTGTCGGAGCGTGTCTATAGATGCATTTGACAGCACGTCTATAGACGCATCTACTATGTTTTTGGAAACAAATAGACGCATCTATAGACGCACTGTTATACGCGAAGATAGATGCGCTTTGTTATTTTTCCCTGGTCTGTTGGCCTTTCCTTCCCTTCCCTTCCCTTTCCTTTCCTTTCTCTTTCCTCTTCCCTTTCCCTTTCCCTTTCCACTTCCACTTCCAAGAAAAGGATTGCATATTGAATGATGGAAATAAGTGATTGCATGAATGAAGAAAGGGATTGCATGAATGATGGAAAGGGATTGCATGATTGAAGAAGGGGATTGCATGAATGATGGGAAGGGAAAGCATGATTGAAAAAAAGGATTGCACTCTATATTTTCCTCTCTTTTTCCTTCTCTCTTTTATCCTCTCTTTCCTTCTCTTTTCGTCTCTCTTTTCCTCTCTTATCTTCTCTCTTTTTCTCTCTTTTTTTCTCCTCTCTTTTCCTCTATTTTCCTCTCTTTCCTTCTCTCTTTTATCCCACCTTTTCTCTCTTTTTCTCCTCTCTTTTCCTCTCCTTTCTCCTCTCTTTTATCCCCACTTTTCCTCTCTTTTCTACTCTCTTTCCTCCTCTCTTTTTCTCTCTTTTTCTCTTCTTTTTCTCTTCTCAGTTCATCAGTAATCTTCTTTTTTTTCTTTTTTCCAGTTCATCATGTGGCTTGGAAGCTCTTCAGGCTCACCTGATCTTTGGGAGACCATCTTTCGAGAGTTATATAACCTTTTGGGGCACCCTCCTAGCCCTGGGGAGTTATACGGCTACATGATGGGTACTCTAAACACCCCCCAGGAGCTCCCCAGGAGTCGGCACTACAGACTCCAAACCACCCCAACCCCACACCAATGGAGATTACCCCAGCGGAGCCCCTTCCCCCATGTTGTCAAGAGCCCCTTCCCCCATGCTGTCAGGAGGCCCTTCTGCCTCACAGAGCCATCGGTGTACTCCCGTGCAGTCGAGACTCGGTTCTCTAGCTACGAGTGGTCCACGTAGTCCTGTGCAGTCGAGAGTCGCTTCTCCAACTACGAGTGGCCAGCGTACTAACTCGACATGACATAGTAGTAGGCGTAGTAGAAGGGAGAGCGGTGGGGGATGCATGGCACAGTGCTTTGGGAGGGGTGGTGGTGGGGATGAGGATGATTCAGATGATTTAGACGTGCCTCCGGGTGATGGTACGATCTACTATGACATCACTCACACAGGAGGTGTCTTGATGGATGCACGGGGGAAGGACATCATGGCCTTCATCATGGCCTTCATGCACTCTGTAATTGCTAACAATTATAGAGATTGCTTTATTCACTACAAAGACCATCCAAAGAGGTTGGCTGATGAGACCCTCGCTACTGTTCGCTCTAGGTATCCTAACCCCCCCAATGTTCAGTTCACAGATAAATGGGCCAAGTCAAAGATTGTTACGATACATAGCAATAAAAGATCTTCACTTAAGAGGTATGCACTAGCGGAACTTGCCAGGCTCGAGGGAGGTCAACCACCAAGGGGCCCGCCCCACACCACTCACAAGCGTGAGTGGAAGAAAGCAATGAAGTCAGCAAAGGAGAAACCCAGTCTGCAACACATGGAGGTAGGAAGGATCCAAATGGAGCAATATGGAAGCGTGCATTTTGGAGCAGGGGGTGTTGAATCATGGGAGGCCCAATTTGTAAGTATTGATCTCAAATTATATTGTTTACGTAGTTTATTAGGAGGTTGTTTCTTTGTACTAACCCCTCTGCAAATTGTGTTATCTCACAGCTTGATATCGTGGGCAGGTACACTACTCCTATCGAGACAGCCTACCACCTCCACCAGTGTAGAGGAGATACACGGAGGCACTTCTATAATGACAGGTTGATTACTGAGGAGTTGTATATCCCAGCTACTAGAGCGCCCCCTGAGGTATTTGAAAGTAATTAAATAATGTCAATATTATAAGTAAAGATTTGATTTTTCATACATTGATATATGTTGTCTCTTGTTTACAAGACCCTGCACAAGAAGATGAGGAAGAAGACGAGGAAGAAGGAGGCAGAGAAGGGAGTGCAAAAGGGAGCATAGAAGGGAGCTAGGACGTGGAGAACTTAGATTAGTCGTAGAAGTAGTACTAGCTACTCTTTTTTGTACTTAAAGCCACTGGCTTGGCTTCGTGCCTCTTGTATATACACTCCTCTTATTTTTGGTACTTGAAGCCACAGGATGTGGCTTTGCTTCGTGCTATATGTACATATAAGCACTTTTTGAGCTATGAATTAATATACACTCTTTTTATTTTTTTGGCTTTCAATTTTCTTGTGCAATGTTCTATCAATTAATGCCTTGTGAACTAAACGTTTTGGAGTTGTAATGTTTTATTTGGAATTGTAATTGTCGGCTATAGACGTGCTTGCAAGAGTGCTAATTAAAATGCATTTGGCTGTAAGAATTGAATTACACAATGTGGAACTGGGATTCCTATAACTACATAGCAAACACAACATACACACCATATTGTTCAAGCACACAAAATTTAAAAAATATTATGTAGCTCGCATCTATCAGGGCGTCTATAAACGCGTCTATATACGCATCTATCTATTTGAGGGGCATCTATTTGCATGTCTACATACGCATCTATAAACACATCTATAAATGCGTCTATAAACGCGTTTATGGATGCATCTGTCTGTTTTTTAAAATTTCTAGTAGAGCGTCTATTTATGTGTCTATATGCGCATATCTATAGGCACGTCTGTCTACTATGTAGATGTGCCTTTAGATGTGGGTCTGTAGATGCGCTAATAGATGTGCAAATAGACACACCCGTAAGTTTTTTTTTAGTTGAGTAAACGCGTATGTGTGCGCGTCTCTAGGTGCTTTGTCTTGTTGTGACCTACATTGTGATAGTACATTGTGCTCTTTTAGTGTTGCAAAACCTCCAAGTGTTTCCGTGATACCTCCAACAAAATCAAACAAAACTCCTTGAAGTACGCCACCAAATACGAGCCCAATCATGGAGTTATGTGGATCTCATTTGATGATCATTCTCACAGTCATTACTTTGTATGTTATTTGAGTACTATAAGAGACACATTGATGGATGATGGTAGAGGGTGAAGCTCATATAATACTATGAAAAGATTGTATTTCTAAGTAGCATTAGAGCTTGCAACATTCGCTAGGATTTGAAACTTAAAATTTTTATTGTAAAATTTTAAAGTCTTGCTAGGATTTTCTTTTTCACTCAAAGGAAGACATCTAACACTAGTTTAGGAATTTTTCATCTTCTTTGGACATAGCTAAGAAACCCTTCCTGTAAAGAGGAAAAGTGAATTTCAAAATCTTGATCTTTCATTTAATTTAAACAAAATCTCATAATATCTTCAACCTATAAAATAGCTCAATTTTGAACATCTATAATGTAAGCGCTTAAAATTTTTAACACCACACAATTTAGGACCTTCATAATGTAGGTTTATGGCATTTTGAACACCATGGACATATACCGCCCTATAGAAAGATTATACAAATTTTGATATGTGCAACTTCTAACTCTAATTAAAATAATTATAATGCCCAAAAGACCATAGGATTGATAAAGCATTTACACAATTGATGGGGAATGAAAATTAGCACATCATTGCCAATTTACACTTTCTTGTCTACTTTTTCAGTCTAGATGATAGATCATTTGGAAATATACCAGATGCATTAGAAAAATATATTGAAATTTTTTTCTTTTAATTGATACATCTACTTGCATATGCCAGCAATCGACACTTTTTTATTTTGGAATAATTGATGGTGGTATCAATTGTTTTATGAAAATTTATACCATCACCCATTTTTGCATTTATATGGGCTTAAGCATGATTGGGTGGAGCCATTTTTTGTGAAGTTGGGGAATATATTGCATATGGGTACGTTTCTCAATTTGTAAAGTACATATTTCCCCTACATTGCTCAATGGAATTTGACAAACTAATCTACACATTTTGAAATTAATATGAGAAAAAAACATTAAACAATTGACATCATGAATGCAATCATCAAACTATTGCAAATGCTATTTTGCCTAGTATAAAGTACTAGGATATCCAAAATATTTTTAAAACATCAAAAAATTGTTTTACACATATACCAAAGGATCATCAAACTATTGCAAATGCTAATAGCCTATGAAGCAATAGGATATTCAAAATATTCTAAAAACATGAAATAATTGTTATACACATATATCAAAGAAACTACTCATTTGAAAGTGCATTGCTTGAGCTTCCCACTATTGAAAGGAGGCCACCAACTAAGAATCTTTGCTATGGTTTGTGGTAACTAATATTGCAATGCAATTGTGTGCATACATTTGAGAGAACGTTGAATAAACTTTTTGGATTTGGTTAGAAAGATAAACCTTTTTTTAAAATGCACTCCATAATTATGAGCTACTACATGGTGGGCTTAAAGCGTTGATATTAGGTGATATTAGTAGCTTAATTTACCCATAAATGGATGCACTTGAAAAATCTCAATTCATACATGTGTAAAACACTTTGATTAAATCAAACATTATTTATCATTTTGCATTGGTTTCTTTTCCACCCACCTCCTTGCAATGAGGCTCCCCCCCCCCCCCCCCCCCGTGGCATTTTGGGCCTCCTTGCACTCATTTAGGGGGCACAAGTTGGTGACGTGCACAACTAAAGGTAGCAAAACATGGTCATCGTTTTTTCCCATACTTGATATCACTTGCCTTTGCTTTCAAAATTTCACATCTCATGATGATAAGTCCCAAATAAAGTAAGTACACACGTGCCCTTCACTATCACTTGTAGGTTGTGACTTGTGTAGAATATACTCTTGAAAATGTGCTCCAATAATCCTATTCTCTTAGCTTCCTCCCATATGCGACTTGTCCATTTTAGGAAATTTGCTTCTTTTTTAAAGTTGTTCTCCCCACCATGCACGTGTCCCTTTTAGGGGCATTAACCCTATGCTCTATGTGCTCTTAAAGCTCTCTTGGAATGTGCAAAGGTTCTGATTCCTATCAAGAAGCTTTAGAGAGGACCTTTTTTCCCTTCACAAGTTAGTTAGTCTAACATAAATCATTTCTTATTTCTTGGTGCGTGTTCTGTATTTAAAATAAGCTACCACATGGTGCAATGAAATTTTTCATGGGTTGCAAGAGACCTAGATAAAGGTTGTAACATAAAAGAGTCAGTCATGGTACGAGGAGGGGGTTGAGTCCATGGAAACTAATGATAAAATAAGGATAAAATATCCAAACAACAATGAAAAACTAATTTGCAGTGATTATAGAGAGAGATACAATGCCAAAAAAATGCCTCCTCATAGAGTAGTTAGCCTTGGAGGTAGCAGATGCACCCACATTACGAAAAGACAGAGCCCATTTTGGGGCCTTTTAGGTTAGACAAAAAATAGAGATCCTCCAACGAGAGAGAGGCCAACACTATGTTGCAAATGCTTTTCTTAGACTACTCTCTAGAGATGGTCGACACACTTACATTTTGAAGTTCCCGCTACACCAAATCCCAAAACATATAAACTGACATTTTGAAGTTTCCACTCAAGCATTTTTTTAGTATGTCATAAATGTCTTCCTGGAGAGGTCAAAAAGACCAAAACAAGTTCTTGACAGGAATGTGCTTATGAAAGCAATATTTTGGTGGGATTGGAATCACCATTGTGTCTGGGTAGGTGAAAACCCCCCACAAAAGACTTTTAAATCGACCAAACCATTACATCCAATGAGCCAAAAGATCATTGAGAGCCTTAGAGGCCAAAAGATTACATCCAGCCAGCCTCGTGTGAGCAAGAGAGAATTTGTACAACTCAGTTTTCTACCAGTCTAGCTAGTTGCATTAAAAAATTTTAGGGAGCCAAAGTAGAATACGATGGAGAGGCCAAAGACCATGCACATTGCCAGGACTTAGAGTATGGCCCCCCTAATGGGTCGAGAGTACTCTGCTCTAAAAATATTCAGGCCTTTGTCGACATCTAGCAGCAACCCATACATCACAACTCTAGAAAGAGGCCCTCTATGAGGATGATGTGTGGGGAATTGACTGTGGGAACGAAGGGTCTCCATTGGTGCTAGCATTTCTACTTCAGGTGAGTGCAATGTAATCACCTTATATGAGAAGGCAAATAACATTGGGATCATAGAGCATTGAGGGGGGGTGGTAGTAGGCATGTTGAAGATGAGTGGGTGAACAGCAAGGGAGTAGATGAGTGACAAGAGCTAGAGGAGGGAGCGTGGAGCAAAGTACTGAGTAGGCGCAAAAAAGAGCTAGAGGAGGGGTGTGGAGCAAAGTAGCAGAGCATGGGTGGATCAGAGCAACATAGTAAAATGCCAAATGCCACGGATCTTATATATATTATAAAGTTCGAGCCACCGTGGTGGCTAGAGCCCGAGGTTACATCCATATTAATTGCAAGCCACTGCGGTGGAATCTTAGGTGCCACCCCAGATGGGCTGGTAATCATGAAGAAGACGCCATGTCGTGCCACTCCGGTGGTTGGTAATTAACTGCCAGCTCGGTGGAATCTTAGCCACAATAGATGTGGCTAATGAGAGCCACCACAACTGGGTAGTAATTCCCACAAAGGTAAATCATGAAGCTCTAATCACTCATTACCATGCACTCTAGTTCTCTACTGACCATGCAAGCTCGATGATTGGTAATTTTTACTACACTCGTAGTGATCATACATGCTTAAGCCCGGTGGTGGGTGAGCGATGGTTGGTAATTTTGACTGCCATCCCGATGGAATCGTAGCCACGACATATGTGGCTATAATCACTCGTTACCATGCACTCTAGTACTCTACTGAGCATGCGAGCCCGATGACTGGTAATATTTACTAAACTCGTAGTGATAATGCATGCTTAAGCTTGGTGGTGGATGAGTGGTGGCACAATGGAATCGTAGCCATGACAGACATAGCTAATGATAGCCACCACCATCGGGTAGTAATTCTCACAAAAGTAAATCATGAAGCCTAATCATCTCTAATCCCTCATTACCATGCACACTAGTACTCTCCTAAGCATGCAAGCCCATTGACTGGTAATTTACTACACTTGTAGAGTAATCATGCATGCAAGCTTGGTGGTGGTAGGGAGGTAGCAAGCTAAGGGTGTCCACTTCCGGACCACTTGCGAGTGAGTGTGACACCCTCTCGAGTGAAAATACTAAGGTTTTGCTTCCACGTGAAATACCTCGATTGAGGTATCGTCTCCAATGAAATTCGCACATGAGGACAACCGAACCAAGCCAATACCTTGATCGAGGTCCTAGACTTTCTTTCACCGAACCGAGCCTATATCTTGATCGAGGTATCATGGCAAGCCACATGTACCTTGATCGAGGTATCGTGGCAAGTCCACATACCTCAATCGAGGTATCATGGAGAGATGACATCGGTCGTGTCAAATACCACAATCGAGGTATGAGGCATCCGACATGGCTGATGACATACCTCAATCGAGGTACCATGGCAAGTCCAAATACCTTGATCGTGGTATGCTGGACTGATGACTTGGCCACGTGTCAAATACCACGATCAAGGTATGTGGCATCTGATATGTACTGTGCTGGCAACTGACTTACCTCGATCGAGGTATCATGGCAGGTCTATACCTTGATCGAGGTATGCTAGACCGATGTGTATGTGGCATGTCAAACACCACGATCGAGGTATGTGGAATCCAACATCTACTATTCCAGCAGCTGAGATACCTCGATCAAGGTATCGTGGCATGTATATACCTTGATCGAGGTATGATGGACCGATGTGTATATGGCATGTGAAATACCACGATCGAGGTATATCAAATTGCAAGTGGCATGCTGGACCGATGATGTATGTTGCATGTCCAATACCACGATCGAGGTACGTGGCATCCCAATACCTCGATCGTGGTATTCAAACCCTAAATTTTCATATATAAAGAGAGGGACCCCCTCATTCTTCAAACCTTGATCGAGCTCCTCCTCATCGAAATCAATGGAATTGTGGGAGTGACGGACAAGGACCCACGGACAATGACAAAGCGACGGAGATGGATGGAGCAGGAGATTCCAGGTAAGGTTTTTTTAATGTAGCTTTTTTTTTTGTGAAAATTTATTTAAATTTTAGTTTATACGAATATCTAATTTAATTATAAAATATTTAAAAATTTTTAATGCATTTTAAAGTTTTTTTAAATTATTTTTTAATTACGTAAGTTTTTATTTAAAATGTGAAATTTTATATATTTTGTTTTTTAAAATCATCTATTTTAAAAAAAGAGATTAAAGTAGTTTTTATGTTATTATTCAAATTAGTGCTTTTTTATTTTAAATAAAAAAACGTTTAAATTTTATTTTTAAAAATCATCTTTTTTAAAAAAAAGAAAATAAGAGTTTAAGGTAGCTTTTATATTATTTAAGTTAGTGAAGTTTTTATTTAAATGTCAAAACGTATATATTTTGTTTTTTAAAATCATCTATTAAAAAAAAAAGAGATTAAAGTAGTTTTTATGTTATTAGTAAAGTTTTGAATTAAATATAAAAACATTTAAATTTTGTTTTTGGAAATCATGTATTAAAAAAAAGAAGAGTTTAAAGTAGATTTTATATTATTTTTCAAGTTAGTGAAATTTTTATTTAAATGTCAAAACATATATATTTTGTTTTTTAAAATCATCTATTTCATTTATTTTAAAAAAGAGATTAAAGCAGTTTTTATATTATTTTTCAAATTAGGGAAGTGTAGCATCTTAACACAAAGTTTAAAATTTCTTTGAAAATGAAATAAGACCAAGGATGTACATATAAATCCCTTTTTCAATAACACCGTTAAATAACTATTGTGTGTGCATCTTCCATTGAAGAGTGGAGCAACTTAGAGAATGTAGGGAGTGCATGTGTTGCATTTGCAACATAGCACTATTGTAGGCATAGCCACACATTTGGCCCATCTACTGTTAGGTGCATAGGATGATCCCAACGACATCCTACCTCATCAAGGTGTACATGACTAAGTGTAATCAATCAAACAAATAGGATGATTTGAACAACACATTCGCCTACACATCATTTTCAAATCATATGGTGCGAGAGATTCATGCAAGGAGAGGGTAGATCATGTGGCTAGCAATCCCTTTAGGTGGCACATGAAACTATAGAAATAGGGAACTAGGGAAGGTTGTAGATCTATGTATGGATATAGTTACATAAACAAATACAAAGACTTATGTGATTCCATGAAACCTTGTCATGAGCTTTTGCAAAAATTCAATCAAAATTGGCTAGCTAAAAGTTTTCATTACGTAGATAGATTATTAAGTCCCATTGAATAGAATATTAATTTTCATTACCGAAATAGAATATTAATTTCCATGTGTTTTTTTGTGCATGCGCCAGCCAGCATGCAGGTTCTGGCACCACTGTTCATATGCAGATAGCGATTTTGAGAGCTGAGATGAGGGCACTGCAGGATGCTAGGGCACCCCCTCACTTAGTTGCGAGTCTAGATTTAGTCACTGATGCTCTAGGTCGATTAGACACAGTTGACGATGTTTTGGATGCCTTTCACGCACAGGCTGAGGCAGAGATCGGTGGTCATGGCTTGGATTGGAGAGCCATTCGAGAGTTGTTTGAGTGTGAGTCACCTCACAGGCAGGCCTTAGAGGATATGTTTTGGGATGGTCACACTGAGGTGATGCGCGATCAGGGTAGCCCTTTTATATTTTACGTTGTAGGCACCCCGCCATAGTAGCACACATTTATCCAAGATATCTCGCTGCAAATGGTGGTCGATTGCCTCACAACCGTCAGATAGCCAGGTCATTTGCCATGCAGCTATACGCCGAGTGTGTGCTTGGTCATCGGGTAGACTACCTTAGTACCTGCAGGAGCGGGACATGGTAGGATGGGGCGTCAGGAGCATCAAACTACAGGTGTTTGGCATCGATGCGAGGCACCAGAGCTGCACACTATATCCCTGCATTGTGAGCTGTTGGAGGATGGATTAGTGGGAATGTTCATTCAGTGGCCTCATCCTTGCATGACATGGTCTCTGCCCTATCGGGATCACTTTCGATTCCACCTCCCACATCTACACCACCTCAGCATGAGTTGGATACTCAAGATGCACGGATTGCAGAGTTGGAGGCATTGTTGGCTAAATCTAGGGTCGAGGTTAGTTATTCTGATTATTTTAGTTTATTTTTTTGTTGCGTGTTTTGAGCTAAAGATTTTTTGTTCATTCTCACCATGTACACGACATGTTTGCTTGGCAGGCACATCTATTGTGATAGGATATGGAGTCTCATGTACGACAGTTGGAGGCAGATTTTGAGGAGCAAAGGATTCGGACACGCATAGACTACCATCGAGCAGAGCACTATATTTTGTAGTTGAGACATATTAGTCGTGATCCATCTCGCCATAGGATCAACCCCAATGTGGCCCTGTACCCCACTCCTCTTGTAGATGTGCCGACTAGGACACCCATAGACGCACTAGTCATAGCCAAGCTTCCTACTGCCACTTGCATCCTTTGCCATGAGGATTTTGACACCGTAGGGTGGTTTGGCGGCCACATCGCACATCTCCATTGCATGACCCGCCACATGGTGGCACGATCAGTGTGCCCTGTATGCATTGCTGACATTGATGTGGCCACATACAGAGACTAGGCATGGATGATCTATATCCTGGTCATCGTCAGGCCATTGATCCATTTGCCCATGTGGTCTTGACAAAGCACTACAGGGAGGAGGCACAGAGAGCTTTGCTGCAGCAGGAGGGTGCTGATACTTCAGTGGTTGCAGCATGTGTTCCGCGATGCTTCTCATATGGTAATCTCATGCTAGGTGACGAGGCATGAGCAGAGGAGGCACATCGTATTGAGCAAGAGGCAGAGCTTCATATATCATTGCAGCAGTGGGTGGAGCAGTAGCTTGGGCGGGGCCGAGACCAGTGTCTTCTACATGTAGAGATGATTACTCGTGCTAGATTTGAGGCATGAGTATTCGCAGATGCACGACTTTGGGAGCTAAGACGTGCATACATAGAGGAGGCGAGGGAGGTAGAGATGGCAGTGGTGGCTCGTGCAGCATGCCCTCCACTTCATTAGGATGAGGCTGGCCCATTTGATCCGGCTTTGCCTGAGGACACACAGCGAACGGTTGGGTAGCAAGTCATATAGGAGCCACGTTAGAGGATGACTGGAGGATCATATGTGGAGTTATCAGATTCTGATTCAGGATGATTGTTTAGGCTTCACACATATCTTGTTTAGGGATGTACTTCTGCATGATGATGATGATGATGTACCCATTCATTTTGGTACTTTCATGATGTTGTTCTTACTTTTATGATGTATGAGCATTTTGGTACTTTCATGATGTTCTTCTTACTTTGTTTATCTCAGTTTATAGTTTGTTCAAATCTAACATAAACATTTAAAATTAGGAGTATCATTTTGAATTTCAAATATCTCAATTCACACATCTAATACATAAAGTATTTTAAAAATAATGCCGTGTGACTCTAATTGTAAACATTAAGCACTGAAAAGGTGTTCAAGTATAAGGTCTCTCTCTCTCTCTCTCTCTCTCTCTCTCTCTCTTTCTCTCTCTCTCTCTCTCTCTCTCTCTATCTCTCTCTCTCTCTCTCTCTCTCTCTCTCTCTCGTGCTATGAACTTTATCAGTTTGAATATCATATTGAATTTTGTATATATCAATGCTTGCAATTATTACACTAATATTGTCACTAATTTTTGTAAATTATAGATTAAGAAAAAAATGTCAATGTTTAGCATGGAATGGTGCTCATTGGTAGTAACATGTGTCAAACATTAATACATGATTATGTACAATTCGTCCAAAATCATCCCCAATAGATAAGTCCACATGCGTATTTGGTTAGTACGTGTGCCATTTTTCATATGTAGTCACTAGTAGGGATTGTAAAAATGTACGCATTATACCTTCCACATGCCACATACAAAATCAGTTGGAGACCCAATCTTGCGTGGATGTAGGTCTAGGGTAGCCTAAGAGCCGTGCAAAGTTTCACCCCAATAGATAAGTCCACATGCATATTTGGTTAGTACTTGCACCATTTTTCAGACGTAGTCACTAGTAGGGATTGTTAAAATGTATGCATTATACCTTCCATGTGGAACATACCAAATCAGTTGGAGACCAAATCTTGCATGGATGTAGGTCTAGAGTAGCCTAAGAGCTACACAAAGTTTCATCCCCAACAGATAAGTCCACATGCATATTTGGTTAGTACGTGCGCCATTTTCATGTGTAGTCACTCGTAGGGATTGTAAAAATGTACGCATTATACCTTCCACATGGCACATACCAAATGAGTTGGAGACCAAATCTTGCATGGATGTACATCTAGGGTAGTCTAAGAGCTGTGCAAATTTTCATCCCCAACAAATAAGTCCACATGCATATTTGGTTAGTACGTGCACCATTTTTCATGCATAGTCACTAGTAGGGATTGTAAAAATGTACGCATTATACCTTCCATGTGGCACATACCAAATCAGTTGGAGACCAAATCTTGCATGGATGTACGTCTAGGGTAGCCTAAGAGCTGTGCAAAGTTTCATCCCCAACAGATAAGTCCACATGCGTATTGGGTTAGTACGTGCGCCATTTTTCATACATAGTCACTAGTAGGGATTGTAAAAATGTACACATTATACCTTCCACGTGGCACATACAAAATCAATTGGAGACCAAATCTTGCGTGGATGTAGGTCTGGGGTAGCCTGACAACCGTGCAAAGTTTCATCCCCAACAGATAAGTCCACATGCATATTTGGTTAGTACGTGTGCCATTTTTCATGCGTAGTCACTAGTAGGGATTGTAAAAATGTACACATTATACCTTCCACGTGGCACATACCAAATCAGTTGGAAACCAAATCTTGCATGGATGTATGTTTAGTTTAGCCTAAGAGTTGTGCAAAGTTTCATCCCCAACAGATAAGTCCACATGCGTATTTGGTTAGTACGTGCGCCATTTTTCATGTGTAGTCACTAGTAGGGATTGTAAAAATGTACGCATTATACCTACCACTTGGCACATACCAAATCAGTTGGAGACCAAATCTTGCATGGATGTAGGTCTAGGGTAGCCTAAGAGCCGCACAAAGTTTCATCCCCAACAGATAAGTCCACATGCATATGGTCAGTACGTGCGCCATTTTCCATACGTAGTCACTAGTAGGGAGTGCTTGCAAAAATGTATGCATTATACCTTCCACGTGGCACATACCAAATCAGTTGGAGACCAATTCTTGCATGGATGTACTTTTTGAGTAGCCTAAGAGCCATGCGAAGTTTCATCCCTAGCAGATAAGTCCACATGCATATTTGGTTAGTACGTGCACTATTTTCCATATGTAGTCACTAGTAGGGAGTGCTTGCAAAAATGTACACATTATACCTTCCACGTGGCACATACCAAATCATTTGGAGACCAAATCTTGCATGGATCTAGGTCTAGGGTAGCCTAAGAGCCATGCATAGTTTCATTCCCAACATATAAGTCCCCATGCGTATTTGGTTAGTACGTGCACCATTTTTCATACGTAGTCACTAGTAGGGATTGTAAAAATCTATGCATTATACCTTCCACGTGGCACATACCAAATCAGTTGGAGACCAAATCTTGCATGGATGTATGTCTAGGGTAGCCTAAGAGCCGTGCAAAGTTTCATCCCCAACAGATAAGTCCACATGCGTATTTGGTTAGTACGTGCGCCATTTTCCATACGTAGTCACTAGTAGGGAGTGCTTGCAAAAAATATACGCATTATACCTTCCACGTGGCACATACCAAATCATTTGGAGACCAAATCTTGCATGGATGTAGGTCTAGGGTAGCCTAAGAGCCATGCAGAGTTTCGTCCCCAATAGATAAGTCCACATGCGTATTTGGTTAGTACGTGCACCTATTTTCTTAGTCACATTTTTAAAGTGTCCTAAAGCACAAAACACAATTACAACATTACTAATAAACAATTTTTTGTTTTACAAAAACAACAAATCCCATTGAGAAGACAACGGACATCATGTATAAAATAGAATCTAATACAATGATGTGTATGAATGTGTATAAAACCATCATAGTGAAATACAAAATATGAGTTTATGAAAATTACAATGGTACAGTCACATAGTGAGCCTATACATATCGAATACAAAAATATGTAATCAACTAGTGATACCTAATAAAAATCTATCTGATCAACTCATGCTCCCAAAACTATGGTATGTAATGTGCTACTCCTCAGGATCGGCTCTCATGCCAATAGTTGCAAGTATGCTCTCATGATCCTCCACTGCAAGGCACCATCGTGGAGTGGACGTCGCCTTGCGAGTGCGAACATGACTCAAAGTAATCTTGATCGCAACAACAAGATGAGAATACATGTATGCCTCCTGATCCACCATGTACTCCTAGAACTCAATATAACGACCATGCCTTTGTATCTACTCAAAATGGTGGCCACCTACAATCATGCTATGAGAATCAAAGTGCATCCCATGCCCATCCACTATATCCTCATTCAGCACACTCTTTGCCATAGAGCATCGCAACAAGTAATAATCCACACCCTCCTCATTGCCCTCTGAAGCAATGATCGTGAAGATATCCCCAATACGCAACATATCTGTAAGCTGGTCATAATCTCTAGAGGAACTGAATCTTGCATCTTGATCATCATGTACCTCCTCCCAAGGCTGGAAGAGAGAAAGCACTCGCTGTGCCCATGGATCGGCTCATGGTATCATGGCGCACCCTCCCCAATCATCATCAATGCATGCAGAGCGAAAACATGCAAACTGTCGAGAAAAGATCACGGGGTGAGACTCACCTATGCTCCTAATGGAATGGAAATCAAGAGTGCCAGACACTGAATGACAATCAAAAGGCCTAGACCGATCAAGACTCCCAATGTCCACACACCAAAAATACCAGCTCACCACTCTATTGTCACGTGATTGAAACAAGGAGATAGCACTAGTGGATAAGTGTTGGCTGCACCACCGCACCACATCATGTGCATCCTTGAAGCGATCGGCACTGTGACACAAGTGGTATCGATGCAAAGCACACTTCACGCAAGCATCTGCACCATCATGCTCTCCCTTACCGTGCCCTGTCTCGAAGTAGCTCCATGTGATCGGAATGCTTGTCTCACAATGCCATCTACAGAACCAATAAAACTGTCTAGCAGATTTGAACTAACCACCACAGCCATCTGACCAGATCCAGTGCCGCTGCCATGTGACATCATGATCCCTCAAGAAACTATCATGCAAAGTGAAGCAATGCTACACAAAATGGGCATCATGCGATCGATCATCACTAATGTAGAAGTGATACTCTCGCACAATGACGTGTGAGTCCATGGTGCTATTAATGCCATCCACATGAGCCTGTGCATGACGATAGCTAATTTGCACAAATATAGCAACCTGCAATATGGCATTGAAAAAAAATATGACTATTGAAAAAATTCAATATAATGAGGCCATAAAAAAACCAATAACTCAATCACACGTCACCTGTTTGGAGAAATAATACTCCAATTGGATCTCATGCTATGATGCAAAGGTATAATTCTCTGCAAAAGTCCACCACTGAGACAACCATCCCTATAGGAAATGTCCTCAAACATGCACGGAACTGACGATCCTTTCACTTCACAGTGTGCGAGTGGCATATGTAGCGGTACATCTTCCCATCGAAAACTATCAATGAATACAACACATGGTGTCTCCTTCCCCACAAGCTAAAACCTCCTCGACTGTGCACCACCATCTAATGTCAAGGTACTGTACTCATACTGATGCCAACGAACCATCTACACGTAACAAGTATCTAGTGCAACTCGTGGCACTCTAGCAAAGTCACCACACAAAGTACACCTGCCTTTCACACAATCATTCAAGGGAGTGGAATAAAGCATTGCCATCTCGTGTACACAATATGGAATGAATGAAGTTGCAAGGGCTAGTAGGAACCAGTCCCCTATGACCATCAAGGGAACAGAATACGTCATACATCAATCCAAAATCCACATGGTAGTGACAACAGCACGTGTCATGCTCCTAAGAGCATTGCACAAACCATGGCCTGCATCGCTCAAATGACCTCTTCCCCATCCTGAACTCCAGGTGGGCCTCTACAAACTGAGTGTACAACTCAGTCTGGGTACACTCCAAAAAACATGCAAAAAACATGCACCATGCTCAATGTACACACCGCGTGACACCCTCTTCTGCAATTCCTTCTTGAACACCGGGGATGCTCTGCAATGCTCCTCCCAAAACTGTTGTATGAAGGACCTAGTGGAATCATCCAACAATCGGTCACTGCAAGGTGCACAACCACTCGAAGCCCACAGAGCATCAATCTCACTATCCTCTAGACTCTGCCTCCTAATCATGCCTGCTCGCAATGTGTGTGGTGCAATCTGAAGAAGACGTGAAGCGGTACGCACATGGCCTATCATATGAGGTCTACTAATGGTAGCCACAATAGCACAACGTGCTGCCAAGGTATCACTGGAGTTCCTATGCTTGATAGAAGCATAGGAACATCGAACACTGCTAAGGACCTCGCTACATACAACCAAAACTATGTGCACTTATACATAAGTCTTTATATGAGCAAGAGACAAACATTGAAATATACTAGATAGCCAAAACTTCTAGATGGAAAGAACAATTACATTATGTAAGCAAAGGGGGTAATTTAAAATCTCCATGCCTTTACTGCTGCAAGGAGCCAGCCCATGTCATGGATCCTAAATGGTGGAGGAAAGCTCCTAATAGGGACATGATTGATCTTGAATTCAAAGCAGTTCTTGATATTCCTTTTTGTAATATACATATATCCACATTGCATGCTTTATGTAGAATCATCAAAAAGTTGGTCTTTTTGTATATTGGATTTGCTTTGTATCTTTAACCAGAAAAAAATAGGAAGAAAGCAATTGCTGCATTAGAAAAATTATTATCGGACATGGGTCTCCATGGAGGAGATGTTCATATCAGAACAGATATCAAGAAGTCCTCAAATGGAAAGGATGTTCCTATCAAACCATCAATTGGTGGAGTCAAAGCAAGAAGATTTTATTAGAACCACAAAGAGAAGGGAAACCTGGTAGACGATCAAGATATGTTTCCAGGGTGAGATACGGACTTTGAAAGCATGTGCATAATGGAGTTAAAGATGATATGGTAGATGGTGTTGCTCAAAATGTTAAAGCAAAGGTATGGAAATCCTTTGACAAGCTTTTCCAACTTTGTGAGAAAAAGACATGGACCAGGAGTGATCATGGTGCGTTAGAAGAGAAGCTAAAAACTTTTGGAAAATCCATGAAACAAGCATGGACAAGCTACAATATAACACACTACATGGTATGTTGAATTAATTTGTTTTGTATGCATAGTTTGTACTTTCAAACATGGTTTACAAAATTTTGACTTAATATTTTCTGTGATTGCAGCATATTCTTTACAACCACCTTCCATATTTTGTTAAAAAGTATGGATGCCCTACAATATGGTCAACACAAGGAATGGAAAAGTCTCATGACAAAGCAAGAAATGCTTTTTTTTGACATACACAACATTTTCAAGGAGCACATAAGGCAAATAGTCTCAAATAAGTATTTCAGTGGTTTTTCAGAGGTATACTTCAAAGGTTGCAAATCCAGAAAAAAGTTTCATTTTCAAAAGTTTAACTTGCCTTGTATATGGCACAAAAGAAAAGAAGAAGGGAGATCCTTGATAATTCATTAGCTGCACAGAAACATGCAAACTAGAGATAATCAAAGGTCTATGTGAATCACGTGGATGGATAGAGTTGGAAACCTTATGGAGATTTATAATAATGAAGCAGAGACTTTGTAATATTTTTCATAAAAAATCAGTACAAAATCTAAGCTGACTATCTTTTCTCGTATAACTTTGTGTCCTTTGTAACTTTTGATAGTACAATCTCTAAACCTAATCAAATTATGCTTTCCATAACCATCTAATTGGCTAGGACCTTTGCTTCCAAGTGATAAAGCATAAGCATTGTATGTCAAAAAGTACCCTGCCCTTGAGCACTGTTTACCAGGGCAATATCCAAAAATGTCTAAAGCAGATAATTTCTCAAATAATTTAACTTTGTCATTCTACCAATTTACCTGGTACCCACAGAAACTTTGACAAACATTTTAAAAAGTAGACAGATGTCTCTCCATCGTTACTTAATTGTCTGTGGTATATCAGAATCTTGGTAGATGACATCTTGTTCATGTATTGTGCAAGGGAAGACAAATGTCCAAGTCCCCTTTCTCGGCTCCCACAGAACATCTTCAGAAAACTATCATCTTCAATATAGAGCTATAGTAGAAAAAAAGAAGCAATGAGAAATATATGCTAAAAAAGGTCTAACAGAGAAAATAGTGAGATAGTATAAAAAAAGAAGCAATGAGAAATATATACAATCCATGATAAAAAAGATCTAGTAGAGAAAATAGTGAGATAGCACACCTTCATATTCTCATCATCCTCCAAAATTTTATCGGTCCAAAGATCAGTGCTTCTTTCCATGCTACTTTGTGTTTTCCTTTGCTCCTTCACCTTTGGCTAAATATCCTTCTGCTCCTCCAAATTTTTCGTTTTGATCTTGTTAAAGGTCTCATCATCCATATCCTCCTCATCCATAGTTTTCCTAAAGCACATTGAGAGCACCTCCTTGAGATCAAATGTATCTTCTAGTACCATTAATTCATTGTCTTCAATTCCAACATCCTTATCTATGCTACATCCTTGAGCAATTAAGCCCAAGGCATAATCTTCTCTAAGGTCATAGATGACACATATATCTGAGAGCAGATAATAATCTTGACCTTGAATAGTGAAGGAAGGAAGGATAGGTATAGCTTGACCACTTGTCTGGAAATCCAATCCTTCAGTAGGAGAAATAGCTCCATTTACTATTTGTGACTTTAAGGCTACAAGATCCAAGGCTACAACCTCCTTGCACTCTTCCTCAAGATTGATATCCTCATCATCTAGTTCTTGTGCCTCTTCTATATTTTTGCCTTTGTCTTCAATATCAGGTTCTTCCCCATGATCTTCCATGGCCTGTTCTAGCATGTCTTCTATACCTTCATGACAAAGATTTAAAAACACAGCAAAAGCAAGGCTTTTACCTCCAATAGCCTACATCTTTCACCATGAATATTACAAACCGCTTTGTACCTTTTTGGAAAGCTATCAAACCTCCTATTCATGGGAATTCGAAGCTTTTTATTTGTAATCAAATCCTTGGCATGGACATACGACCTCCCAGATATGGTTACTTTCTACTTCTCTGAAATTTTCTGAAATTATGCTAGCTCGTCTGCTAAAAAATTTGTATAGCTCTCCAAAATTGCAGCATAATTGAGCTCTTTATTCCACATGTCATAAAACAAATTGTAATCCTACTGAGCAGCATCACACTTCTCAAGGAAATCAAATAGTAACAAATCTGCAAGCTTTTGTGTTTCTTTCAATGTCTTCCCCTTCAACGGGACTATTGTTTTGACAAAAAACATCCCTGGAACACTTGATATCTCGATTTTATCATTTCTTTCTTTCTTGCTTGAACTTCCCTCTCCCTGAAGAGAGAAAGATTGTCCCTGCAACCTCCTTTTCATCATGCCATAATTGATGATTGTCTCGGAACCCCTTCAATTTCAATAAGTTATACAAAATCAAGTTATAAAATGCAATTTGTTGTCTCTCTACACAATCTAAATGAAGCACCAACAATAAAATTATGATTTCCATATCCACGCATATCACACAAAATATATGATGCATAGTCCATTCAATTATTTACAAAGCCAAGTTATAAAAAGAAATTTACTATCTCTCTCCTTAATCTAAATGAAGAATCTTTCAATAAAAATATACAATCAAAGTTATAAAAAGCAATTTACAATATCTCTCTCCACAATCAAAATGAAGCACCAACAATAAAATTATGATTTCATATCCACGCATATCACTGAAAATATATAATGCATAGTCCATTAAAGTATTTACGACATTGTGTTTGATGAAAATCATAAAGAAAGTATACTGCCTACATGATTTTTGGTTGTCCATTATTGATGGGAAACAATAATTTGAAATACATTCTCTTCGAGGAGTCCAAAGTGCTACTTTTTAGAGCCGTTTTTGCCACTCTTGTTGGACTCTACCTTGCCTTTCTTCTTTTTTCCTTTTGTTTTTTCTTTGCCTTTTTTCTCATCCTCTTCTTACTTCATTTCCACAAGTGTGTGTCCTTCTCGTTTGATCCACCATTTCATCTCTTCAATTGAATCTTCTCAAACTTCTCGATCAGATTTCACAGAATCTAAGACATAACGGTCAATGCCATCTTGTGTGCTAGGGATGAGAAATGCTCCAGGCAGAGTTCTCGTATCAATAGAGGGTCTGACAATATCTCTGTATTGGAGATATAGTTGTTCTAAATATGTTTTCAAATCATCTTTGGTTGGAGCCATTGGAACCTATGAAAATACATCGTAATGTTAAACCACATTGAAAACCAAAGGGGACGGAAATGGAGAGAGAGAAAGAGAGAAGGCACCTGTAGAACCTTCTACAATATACCAAACTTGATCACACCCAAGCGAGATGGATTGGATCAGATGAACTAGAGTCTTCTTCTTCCTCTTTCTCTCTCTCTATGGCTCTCACTAGACCTCTTTCTCTCTGCTTCACGAACCGGATTCCTACACTTATCCTCTCTCTCTCTCTCTCTCTCTCTCTCTCTCTCTCTCTCAATTTCTCTACATAAAAAATTGGGAGGTATATCTTGGAAAAAATGAGTGATAGAGTCGAAAGAAAGTGATCCACAACATAAAGTATACAAAAGTGAAATAAATAATTGACCAAAAGTGACCCGAGGACAACACTACCTCAAAAAGGGTGCTTCTTTTACTTTACATCATTGTCTATTCCCTCACTTTCCATCACTCTTGAAGGAGGGGCGGAGTCACTATCGCTCCCTCACTTTCCTTCCAAAACAATGGCCAGTTACTATGTGATTTCACTTACTGAACTCAAATTCTATCTTAGATCCCTTTTCTATGGACCCATGAGGGGAAAATCATTCGAGGAGGATATGTTATGCACATGGCTTATTGATTTGAACTCAGCAGAAGGGGTGAATATCTTACGCACATATCTGCTTCTTATAATCACATACTTCTTATGCTAATGAGCTAAGTTTTTGTATAGGATATGGCGGCGGCTAGAAGTTGTATTGAACAAAATGGTGAAGATGAGGAAAGCCAGGAGCAAAAAGAGGAGTTGTTGAATGCTTACAAGTCGGCGGAAGATTCAAAACAGGTTGTGAGGAGAGTCTGTGAGGAGGTTTGCAATGCCAATCCTTGTTATCGATGGTCTCTGGATTTAATGTCCTCTTGTTTTCATGAATCCAATGCCATAGTAGGCACTTTGGAGGACATAATCTTCAGGCATAATTTTGAGCAATGCTACCATTGCATCATCTATAGTGATTGGAGAGTTGATAGAAGCAAGTTGAGTCATGAGACTCCGCATGTGATTGACATGGGCAGCCAAGGAGTGCCACTAGCCATCTTCAATTCAAAGAAAGCAATCTTAAGTGACAATTTGGAGATGTGAGAGCTAGCACCAAAAATAATATCAAGCTTCTTCCAAGCTTCAAAAGGAGACTCCAGATCAAAAATATGATGAATATAGTCATCTCTTAAGCCAAGACCAATAATGCCATAGGCTTTCTCCTCTCTAGCAAGATCTCATGCCGGGCATGTAGGAGCTGAAAATTCTCCAGCATTAGAGGCTGTTGAAGAAGAAGTTGATGCAGGTTTGACAAGCCCCCAGAGGTTTTCCCTCATCAATGCAAACTTAACTTTCATCTGCCATGTGTGAAAGCCTTTACCATTGAACTTATCCATATTCAAGAAGGTAGCCATGAGAGGGTCTAACCCAAAATGGGCAGTGTCTACTCTCTTACAAGGCTAGAAAGAGTTGAAAAGCTTTAAAGTACAAGAATTTAGTGTAGCAAAGACTTGTAACGAAATTCCATACTACAAATCATAATGGAAATGATGCTTCAACTTGCATACTTCATAGAGGTGGCTAAATGAAAGTATTCCAGGCAAATCTAGGTATAGCAACCTAAAGGAAAGTTGTAGCCACAATTGTACTGATGCTATTCAACACTTTAAAACATTAGAAATGCTAAAGTAGCATCTAATGTAGCACCAAACTCATAACATTGTCAAAACTGTCCAAAACAGAGGCCTGAACTTGGAGGGCTTGTATCTCACTCTTCAAAGCAAAGAAAAGAGGGCTTTCTAAGTAGAAATAAAGCTGGTATACCAGAGAAGAGCCACTGAAGAAGAGAGGTGAAATGCCGCGTCACATTGCCATAGCCAGTAGCTTGAAAGTCGACTAGTTTTTTGGCTATTTCTCCCTCCTTGGTGGACCATTTCCCTTTGAATCTGGACAGGAGCTAGCTCATACTATTGTGCAAGCTTGGCTCAGAGGAGTTTTGGAATGGCTGCTCTAGCAAGTCAAATTAAACAAAATGGCATCAAGAAGAAGGCGATTGTTGCGCGGTTTCATGGGCACCATTGTCTAATTCCTCTGACGTGGAAGTTTGCCCATATGAAGGGTCTCTCCAGCCACAAGGACCCTAGGAATGGTTGCTTGTAGGTAGAGAACTCAGCCCTCCAAGTGGTTGGGCAGAAAGGGGCAAAATGGAGAGGAAGGTGAAGAAGAAGAAGAAGATGAAGAAGATGACATGGCTCAAGGACGATCATAGTGCTCTGATACCATGTTGAAGAAGTGAAAGGAAAGCGTGAAGCTGAACACAAAATGAGAATGCTTGCTTGCACCACCTGCAAAGGTGAACACATAAGCAAAAGTGGATCTCCTACTATCCACATGCCCTATCCACATGCCCTGCATAGTCTGAATCTGTGTACCCAAGTACACGCATGTCTCCTTTACCAAAGCAAATGCACATCTCCTTGGTACCCTTCATGTACCTCATGATGCACTTAACTGCCTCCCAATTCCTCTTTCCTAGATTAGCCATATACCGACTAACAACTCCTACTACAAATGCAATGTCTGGTCTAGTAGCTATCATAGCATACGTAAGACTCCCAACCACTGATGCATAAAAAACCTTGGCCATTATGGCCCTCTCCTCATCTAATTTGGGACTATCTGTATGACTCATTTTCACATGTGGAGGCAATGGAGTTCTCATTGCCTTCCCCCCCTCCATGTTGAAATGCTGCAATACTTTTGTAACATACTCCTTCTGTGAAAGCCAAAGGAGTTTCCCACTCCGATCACACATGATGCACATACCAAGAATATGACCTGCAAGTCCCAAATCCTTCATATCAAACTTGGCCTTTAATGCATCTAGCTCATAAGTATTCTTGCTAGCCAATAGCATATCATCCACATATAGTGCCAGGATTATCACACTATTATCCTTAGCCCTTTTAGTGTAGAGGCAGTGATCAATTTCACTCCTTCCAAAACCCTGGGACAGAATAAAAGCATCAAACTTCTGATACCATTCTCTAGGCACTTGCTTAAGACCATAGAGGCTCTTCTTCAGCTTGCAAACTAAATGTTCTTTGCCCTTTTCTTCAAAGCCTTCCGGCTGCACCATGTAAATTTCCTCATGCAAATCCCCATGCAAGAAAGCTGTCTTGACATCCATTTGCATAAGCTCCATATCCTCTAATGCCACTAGTCCAAGCATGCATCTAAGTGTGGTCATCTTCACAACCGGAGAGAATATCTCATCAAAGTCCACACCCTTCTCTTGCTTGAACCCTTTAGCGACCAAATGGGCCTTATACCTAGGCACATCATCACCTATGACCTTCATCTTGTAGACCCATTTACATGGCAATGCTTTCTTTCCATGTGGCAAAGGAACCAAGTCCCAAGTCTTATTCTTCATAAGTGAACTCATCTCTGATTGCATAGCATACTCCCAGTTGCGTTGATCCTCACGCATCATAGCCTCTCTGTAGCAAGAAGGCTCCTCGTAATCAGTAAGCATCACATAGTCTACCCTTGGAACAAACCTATCAGGCGGTCTAGGCACTCTAGATGATCTTCTCAAGGGCATTTCAGCTTGCTGTCCCACCTGCATATCAGCCACATTTGGCTCATCATTTCTACCAATAGATGATCCATCATCTACCCTTGATTGTATACCTATGGGAGTACTTGGTGGTACCATTTCTTGCACATTTGGTGCATGGACAGCTTGCTTTCTATCAACATATGCAGGTGGATTCACATCTTGAAAAGTGATTCTCCTCATTTCCACGTCCCTCATGGGTGCCTTATGCATCTTCTTCTCATTGAAGACTACATCATGGCTGCATATGATCTTCTTTGCTTCTGGGTCCCAAATATGATAGCCCATCTCTCCACTTTCACCATAACCTAGAAAGATGCATTTCCTAGACTTAGGATCTAGCTTCTTTTGAAGCTCTTTTGGTGCATGTGCATATGCCTCACACCCAAATATACGCAAATGAGAGTAAGAGGGCTTCTTGCCACTCCATGCCTCTTCAGGAATACCACCATCCAAACTCTTACTAGGTGATCTATTGATCACATGCACTGCAGTCTTCATTGCCTCAGCCCAAAAACCACCAGAAAGGCTTGCATTGCAACCTTTCTTGAATGGTATGGTTCATCTTTTCTGCAGCTGGATTTTGCTCTGGAGTACAAGGGGATGTGAGCTCCCTCTTAATCCCACATGTATCATAGAAATGCTGGAAGTCATAAGAGAGATACTCTCCACCATTGTCAGTTTGTAGGCATTTAAGCGTTCTACCTGACTGATTCTCAACCAAGGCCAGCCATTTCTAAAATACCTGGAACACATCACTCTTTCAAGCTTTAGCATAAGCCCACACTTTCCTAGTTGCATCATCAATGAATGTCACATAGTATTCAGCCCCGCCTAATGATTGTGTAGGCATGGGACCACATATGTTTGAATGCACCAAATCAAGCTTTTCAAACTCTTTCTTTCCCCTTCTTTTATGGGCTGATTTAGTATGCTTCCCATAGAGACAGTGCTCACAAATTTCAAAATTAGAGAAACTCAAATGCGGTACATAATTCAAATGGCATAAGAGTTTCATTCCATTCTGGCTCATGTGCCCCAACCTGCAATGCCACAAAGAAGTGCTTGGCTGCTCGGTTATTGCAACAACATGATCAAATACCCCTGATACATGTAAGGGATACAAAGTCCCACACTTGGCACCCCTGGCAAAAAGCATAGAGCCCTTCTGAATTTTCCAAATCTGAAATCCAAAAGTGGTGTGAAAACCAACATCATCTAGCTGACCCACTGAAATAAGACTCTTGGTCAACTTAGGCACATGTCTCACATGTTTCAAAATAAATGCAGACCCATTTGCAAAAGAAAACTTTATGTCACCTACTCCCACTATGTCACATGCATAGTCATTTCCAAGATGCACTCAACCTGTCTTTCCACTGTCATAAGTGGAGAACCATTCCCTATGGGGAGTAACATGGAATGAAGCACTAGAATCCAAAATCCAATCCTGGGAATATGCATCATCTGAAGTGGTAAGCAACTCTGTAGATAAACTAGACATGAAGAGAACGTCATTGTCACTATCATGTGTGACTGCATTAATCTCCTCGATCTTCACTTTTCCTTTGTTCTCTCTTGGACTCTCTTCCTTTTGATTTGCACCCCAATTTACATTCTTTTTCTTATCCTTTTGCTCTCTTTTCAGCTTGTAGCAATCCTTTTTCATATGGCCCTTCTTACCACAGTGGTAACACTCACCCTGGATTTGCTACAAGACTTCCCTCTTTCTTGGGACTTCCCCCTGAACTGTGATCTTCCCCTTTGCACATTTAAGGCTGCATCCTACTTGTTGTCATCCATAGATTTTTGTCTAATCTCCTCGGCCAACAAGCTACCCACAACATCATCAAACCTCAGTACTCCACCAGGTGTAGAGTTACTAACAGCTGTACAAAAGGTATCCCATGAGGATGGCAATGAACATAAGAGAAATATTGCCTTAGTCTCCGCATCAAAATTCAACTTTTGAGCTTGAAGCTGGCTGAAAATATTATTGAATTCATTCAAGTGAGAAGCAATGGAGACCCCTTCCTTCATCTCCAGCTCAAACAACCTCTTCATGAGGTAAACTTTATCAGAGGCAGTTTCCTTCTCATAAATGGCACACAGTTTCTCCCACAAATCTTTTGTAGTTTGCTCATTTACTACTGTGAAATAAATTGACTCTGCAAGATGAAGTCTAATAGTAGACTTTGCTAATGCATCCAACTCATTCCAATCATCCTCAGACATATTTGCAGGCTTAGCTTCTATCCCTGCCAAGGGTTTAATTTGCTTCTTTTGAATAAGCACATCCCTTATTTGTTCTTTCCACAAAGAAAAGTTTGTCCCATCAAACTTTTTAATGTTGAAAAACTCCTTTTCAGACATGGAAGAGGATGCCATAATGCAAATAAAGCAAAATCCCAAATGCTAGTGCCTATAGGAAAGAATCACACCAAATACTAGGTCCACCCAAATGTGTATGCCACAATAGACTAAAATATCACCAAAACTCAAAGCTCAAACCATCAAAAGATGCAGCTGACTCATGTGCATGTACTATGCATCCATATGAGCAAATCTGGCCCAAAAGAAAATGCCAACTGCAATGGCAATCCAAAATGCCAATAGGTTCCAAATGGCTCAAGCATAAACACCGTCCATGGGCATATGCATCAATAATATCTCATCCAAGAGAGCATAACACTATCAGTGCATCACCTGCAATGTGTCAAAGCTGTCCCTCAACATAATATAGCATCCATGTGCAAAAGCGTCCATAAAAATAGCATCCCACAAGGCAATCTGGGCCTATCAGCACATCCAATAAGGATCACAATGCATCCAAATGGGCTATAAATCATCCACTGCAACCCAATGCACACCACGAATGAGCGCACATGGCTCAAACTACAACCAAAGTGATCTGCATAAGGTATGCTTAAGAAATCATGGTCCCATGGAAAAGACCACTACTAAAAATAGAACCTGAGATGCCTCAAAACATGGGCGCCATTGCATAATCAGACTCAGCAAGAAAATCTGCAAATATCTCTCTTCTGCCGGAACTCCAAAATCCCAACCAATGAGTGAGAAATGGGAGTCAACACTTATCCGCTGCCATGTGGCATAAATCTAAGATTTCAAAACCTTAGAATGAAAAAATGCATAACAGAGAGACGAAATCGAATACACAGAGATCTATAACTCTAAAAATACTCCACTGAATCGTGCAAGAACTGACAAGCGGGCTTTTTGGGCATCTAAAATGCAATGGGACAGACGGTTTTGGAAACCATGGTCTCAATCACTGGGTCCAACACACGGACTAAAAATAGAAGTTTTAGAACCTCCTGAGTCCACCGGAACTGACAGATCTCCAAATGGTTGCTCCAAACTTGAGTTCCAACACCCGAGTAGAAAAACGCAGAAACTGAAACAGTGAGTCAGAAATCCAATGAAATGATCCCAGATTCAAGAATGAAGGTGTTTCCAAGCTCTTGAAGTGAAGTGGACACCAAAAGCAAGCAATAGTTGCCTCTACAAGTCAATACGGAGTCTCTGTCATCAAACGGAATGGGGAAAAGCTCAAAAAACGACTTTTTCTTTGAAAACACTTAACAGGCTCTCAAAACCACTTCGCAAAACCAAAGTGACTTTTCCAAAGGTTCCTCCAAGGTATCTACACACTCAGATGCAAGTAAAGTCACCTACAAAGCTTCCCATAGAGCTTCTCCTTCCTCCCACAGAGCTACTGAGCTTCCAGGCATTCACACATGCTCAGCTAGATCACCCGAGCTCTGATACCAATTGAGAGTGCTCTCAACAGAAGCAAGAATGGAAGAGGGAGAGAGAGAAACAGAGAGCCACACAAGTTTTGGTGGGTGTAGAACCACCCTAATCTTCTTTTTCATTTATTTATATATGTGTTTGAGTATTGTACATAACTGGGATAAAGGCACAGTGACCTTAAACCCCCACAATGTCACACTATATAGTGTTGTATTTGTCTATTGTCTATCACATCAATCAACATCAAGCTCTTTGGTATCATGTGAGTACTTGTCCATTACTTTCATGTTCTTTCCTTTCCATTCCTAGTATTAGCTTGCTTCTCTCCCTACCACTATGATCTTTCATGTGGTATCAAAGCCATGTTCCTAGCCTTTCTCTCTCTTTCTCTTTTCCTTCTAAGAGGTTGAGGTGAGGGAAGCAAATGATGCTACTTTACCTCCTCCTCCTTGGAAGGCTGTCCTCTTCTCTCCTTCCTTGAGCTCTCTTCTCCACACCATGATCTGCCACTGTAAGAATTTCTCTACATGGCAAACAAAGATGCATCTTGTACTTATGAAAGATGGAGTGTGGAATGTTGTGTGTGGCAAGGAGAGAAAGCCACAATCATATGAAAAGAAAATCGCACAGTGGGAGAATTTGAATGACAAAGCTCTTTCTCTCATTGGTTTGGGGTTGGGTGATGACGTTATTCATCATTTTGATTTTGATTCCATTGCTCACGACTTATGGGATAAGTTTGAAGAATTGTTTGGCAACAAAATCATCAACTCAAAGGTATTCCTTAGATACGAATTCTTCAAGCTGCAAATGAAGCATGAAGACTCTCTTCTTGCTCACTTGAATCATATGGAATCCCTTGTCACTCATCTTGCTCGTTCGGCAGCCCCTGTAGGGGAAGATGATCAAGTTGCTATGCTCCTCTCGAGCATTGAGGAAAATTCTAAGTACTGGGAGATCATACCAGCATTGCGTGTGACACAAATGAATTATCATGATATGGTTGCTATGCTTATTGATCATGACAGACGGTATGCAGAAACTCCGAACTCCGCTGTACTATACTCCAAGGGTAAAGGCAAAGGCAAATTCAAGCCTTTCAAATGCAGTCACTCTGGGAAGCTTGGTCACACCGAGGATCTCGTTGCTTCCAAAATCTTGCCAAGCAACAACACAAGGATCATGTCAACTTGGTTGGGACTGCAACAAGTGAAGACAAAGAAGAAGATGATGCTTTGACACCAACTCATGCTCTAATTGCCCACATCAGAGATCTCTCTCTCTATTCAGAGGTCTATGTACTTGATGATTGGAACTTTTGTTTATGATCTATTATTCCTATAGCTTGATGTATTTTGAGGTCCTCTGCTCTAGGTTGTCCCCCTAAAATGATATGTATTGAGTGTTTGGTTTTCATTGAGTTTAAAGGTCCACTGCCTTGGATAGTCCTCCTAAAATGATGTATTGGTTTTCATATTTTGGTGTGTGGCTTCCTAACATGTCCTATTATGAAGCCAAGGGGGGATGTACTGTGGGAGCCATATGTATTGGCTTTGATAGGTCTCGTTATCAGGCCTGCCCAAGTTCTAGGATGTTAGTGTATTCTAGACCTATGAGTTGGTCATGTAGCCATGCTATAATATGAGCCTCTGAGCATGGTGAGTCTCAAGTCATGAGAGTGCTTGGATTAACCTCTGAACACGCTTAGATTTTAGCCTCTGAGTTACATGGGGTGCATAGTTTGATTACTATCATTGTCATGTTCTGTTCTTAGTTCCATTCTAGTAGTCTCTCACCTTGCCTTCATGGGGGGGTGTTGGAATATGAAGCCAAAGTGAATCTAAAATGAGTGTTCTAGGTGTGTTTTATAGCCTAGTGAGTCCTAGACATGCCACGTGTCATATTGGGAGTTATCCCATATAGACTATGGCTTTCTAGAGTCTAGTGTCTAGTGTTGTACTTGCCTATTGTCTATCACATCAATCAACACCAAGCTCTTTGGTATCATGTCAATACTTGTCCATTGATTTCATTTTCTTTTCATTTCATTCCATTATGCTTGTTATCTTTCCTTTCCATTCCTAGTGTTAGCTTGCTTCTGTCCCTACCACTATGATCTTTCACCTCTCCCTTTCTCTCTCTCCTCCCATTCCTCTCACTCTCTCTCTCTCTCTCTCTCTCTCTCTCTCTCTCTCCAACTCTCCCCCCAAGCCTGCAGCAAGATCTACTTGATCTCTCTATCTCTCTCTCTCTCTCTTTCTGTCAGGCTCTCTAGCAAGATACCCATTCTCTCTCATTGCTTGCCCCCCCTCCCCAGCAAGATCCCCCTTCTCTCTCTCTGCCTGCCCCCCCTACCCCTACAGGATCCCCCTTCTCTCTCTATATCAAGCTCTCCAGCAAGATCACCCCCCTCTCTCCCTCTATCTCTACTTGATCTCTTTCTCCCTATCTCCCACTCTCTCTGTCTCTCTCTTTCTCTCAAGCTCTCCAACAAGATCCCCCCCCCTCTCTCTCTGCCTCCCCCCCCCACCCCCTCTCTTCCTCTCCCTCTACTTGATCTCTCTCTCCCTCTACTTGATCTCTCTCTCTCTCTCTCTCTCTCTCTCTCTCTCTCTCCACTCTCTCCCTCTCCCTCTACTTGTGTGTGTGTGTGTGTGTGTGTGCCACCAAAAAAAATATGTGTGTGTGTGTGTGTGTGTGTGTGTGTGTGTGAGTGTGTAAAAAGAACGCAATATGGAGGGTTGGGAATTTCCCAACCCTCCATATCACGTTCATTTGTATACTTTTTCCCTCTCCCTCTCTCTCTCTCCCTCCCTCTCTCTCTCTCTCTCTCTCTCTCTCTCTCTCTCTCTCTCTCTCTCTCTCTCTCACTCTCTTTCCTTCATGATTGTCTTATATTGAATGAAACTTTCTTACATTGAACAAAACATGTTTTGTATTGAACAAGACCTATACACAAAAACGTGTGAGAGAGAGAGAAAGTAGCATCACATACACACATAGAAACATAGGAGAAACACAGAGAGAGTAAGATGAAGAGAGAGTATCATGATGCACACACACACACCTTTCTCTTCCATTGTGCCATGGAGAATCAACAGTGGTTGGGCATCAAAACGAAACTTGAAAGGGGTGTGGAAACTCGACAGCAGCAAGGCGTGGAAATTCGAGCGACAGTGGCTTGAGTCTCTCCAAGAAAGACAACCAAGGAAGATAGAATTAAAGCAAACTCCTATCCGTTCAAGGGGATACAACAAGTTTTGGCTCTACTTTCGAGGCACCCATGTGATTATTAAATAAAATTAAATATTCGCAAAAAACACGATGCACATACTATTTTTATCCAATGACTCCTTTATTGACATAAACGTCTATTTTAGTCAACCATTCCTCTATTAGCATAAATGACTCCTCTCCATCCATTCTGACAAGGAGCTTCTTGATCTGCATAACATCAATATAAGTGACAAAGTCCGTCTCAATCCATTTGCCTGCTCTCCATCTGTCCACCTCCTCTCCATCCGTTCGCCTCCTCTCCATCCATTGAAGTCATCGTCCTCTCCATCCATTGGCTTCCAGGTTCTCTCTCTCTCTCTCTCTCTCTCTCTCTCTCTCTCTCTCTCTCTCTCTCTCAGTCTCGCTCACTCTATATATATATATATTGAAACAGGAGCAGGACATCGAGGGGGAGAAGAAGAAGAGGAACAAGAGGGAGAAAAGGGGGGGTAAAGGTAGGGCATGCTCTTTGGTTCTCTTTTGTTTCGACAATTGAGCTGCAATAGAGCTTGAAAGAGAGAGGGAGAGAGAGAGAGAGAGAGAGAGAGAGAGAGAGAAGTGGGAAAGATATGGAGAGAAGTGAGAGGGGGGACTGAGAGGGAGAACTAAGAGGGAGAGAACTGAGAGGGAGAGAAGTGAGAGGGAGGACTGAGAGGGAGAACTGAGAGAGAGAGGGGGGGGGGGAGGCAGGCAGACAAATAGACAGACAAAATTGAGAGAAAAAGAGAGAGAGAGAGAGAGAGAGAGAGAACTAAGAGGCAGGAGTGAGAGGCAGAAGTGAGAGAGAGAGAGAGAGAGAGAGAGAGAGAGAGAGAGAGAGAGAGAGAGAGAGAGAGAGAGATGGAGAGAAGTGAGAGGGAGGAATGAGAGGGAGAACTGAGAGGGAGAGAAGTGAGTGAGTCTGTGTGTGTGTGTGTGTGTGTGTGTGTGTGTGTGTGTGTGTGTGTGTGTGTGTGTGTGTGTGTGTGTGTGTGTGTGTGTGTGTGTGTGTGTGTGTGTGTGTGTGTGTGTGTGTGTGTGTGTGTGTGTGTGTGTGTGTGTGTGTGTGTGTGTGTGTGCATGTGTGTGTGTGTCTATGTCTATGTGTGTGTGTGTGTGTGTGTGTGAGACAAAGACAAACAAACAGACAGACAGACAAGCAAATTGACTGACTAACTACACAGAGAGAGAGGGGGGGGAGAGAGAGAGAGAGAGACAAATAGACAGAGAAATGACACACAGAGAGAGAGAGAGAGAGAGAGAGAGAGAAAGAGAGGGATATGGAGAGAACTGAGAGGCTTCTCTCTAGTATGGAGACCTTTGGCATTTTCTTTGCTCAACTCTTCAAACTATGTTACAAGTTTGAATAAAGTAGTCTGAATAAAAATGATTTGCTCAACTAGCATTTTATTCATTAGCTTCTCTCTTAAATATGGAGACTTTAAATTAGTTGACTTTGTTTTTTCCTCTCTCCCCCTTCTTTAGCTCATTCAACAGAGGGAGAGATAGACAAACAGGGACAGATGCAAATCATCTTTCATGACAGTTTATTCATTGGCTTCTCTCTTAAGTATGGAGACTTTAGATTAATTGAATTTGTTTTTTTCTCTCTCCCCCTTTTTTAGCTCATTCAACAAAGGGAGAGATAGACAGACAGGGATAGATGCAAATCATCTTACTCCATGAAACCCCAAAACAAGTAGCAAGATAGAATTGCTAGGTGGGGATGCTAAGGAAGGAAGCATAGCAACTTCAGTCTAGAATCCAAAAGTGCCCAAGTATTTGTCATTTGACCCAGGCGTGTTGACCATAAATTCATAATGCTAGACTGATTGTAGAGTTTAATCCATGCTATCCATCAATATTTGCATCAGAGGATAGAGGGGATAGAAGTACATAGAGGGGACAGTTGCATCAGAGTATAAAGAGAGAGAGAGAGAGAGAGGACTTAGGACTTATGTTTTATGATCTCAGGTGTAGTTTAGCATAAATTTCCATTGCAAGGACAAAAGCTACTGCTAGAAAGACAGACAGGGGTCCCCGATAGCAAAATTGGCAACATCTAGAGGATGGGATTCACATCCAAGGAAAGGAAAGCCAATGCATCTTCTCCAACAAGCAAAACAGAGAAGATTTACATAGAAGGTCAATACTTTAATGGAGATAAGAAGGGCCCAAAAAGCCATGGGATTGTGCATTCCCAAAGCTCCTTTTCAAAGGCTTGTTAGGGAAGTTTTTGATGATATGAACATTATAGGCCTTGGATACCAGTGGCAAAGAATAGCTATTTGGGCATTGCAAGTACTTGTCAAGGACTTTTTCATAGAGTTTTTCCAACATATATTTCTTCTTGTAGCCCACAGCCATAGGGTGGCAATCATGGCAAAAGATATCACCACTTTAAAGATGGTGAGATGGAGATATGACAAACTCCTAAAGGCTACAGATATGACAGACATGAAGATGAGAGACATTTTGCTTATATCACCTGCTCGAATGCCAAAACAAGATGAGGTGGCTATAGGGGAAGTCACTCAAGTGACTCATGGAATAAAAACAAGAGCAAAAATAGCCTTCGAGGAGGTGCAGAGGATTAAATATAAGGACACCAAGCATCTTTGTACCTCGTCCACTAATTTAGATATGGCAAAGCTAGAGCTACATGTTCTCGAGCATCTACATACAGCATCTACATACACTGGGACCTGCTATAAGGATAAGTTTCAAAGATGCAGAGTCAATCAAAGAGTTTATCCTAACACAAGATTGTCTCAAAGCACACATAGACAGAGCAGGACAAGTTACCGATATAGTTATCCTTGCAGGACTCAGGTAGGTTTTTCTTTTTATATATCGATTTAGACAACCACTTATTTTGAACACTATTCTAAATTCCTTTGTTGATTTGCAGCTTACTCAAAAAAAAGTTACATGAGGAGATTCAAGGTATGGTTCATATTGTGGACCCAATTATCTCCTTCAAAATGAGGGATCCTAGGGAACCAATGGACCAGCTTGTGAAGTGGTTCACACATCGCAATTTTGAATCTGTGACCCTAATTATCATCCCTTACCATTCAGAGTAAGTGATTAGTAAGTACTTGCATAAGGAGCTAGATTGTTATTTTCAATCCACAAATGCTAATCTTTATCGCATTTTCAAATGAAGTCGACATTGGAGCTTAGCTTGTATCCATCTACCATCAAAAGGATGCTTCTGCTTCAATTCATTTAAGGATACTCATCCAGAGATCTGTAAGTGAATTTTTGAATGCATAAAATAAGTATCATAATTTTCAAAATAACAAATTATTTATTTTGTAGAAAGTTGTTCACACTCATGTATGCAACTTGCAGTGGTCGAAAGAGACTATCTTTTGCAATCGATTTCTACAAAAAAAATTCATTTAAGTTGGGAGCAATTGAACCGTTGCATTTGGACGTAAGACATAAAATCCTTTGCCCTCTCACTACTTTTTTAAGATTAATTAGAACAATTTTATGCTTACAAGTGATTGGATGGTTCATAGACACCACAACAATACGATGCCCACTCTTGTGTGGTGTACGAGGAAAAGGCACAACAGAAGCTCCTTGGTAAACCTTCATAGGATCGTCCACTATCACCTGAACAGCACTGATTGTCTTTGATTCATCCACCATCGCCTCAACAGCACTGATTGCTTGAGAATCATCAGTTTGTTTGACTACGTATAATGTATATCCATTGACTCACAATTGTATACTATGAAAATAATCATTTCGTACTTGCAATCATGAATTTTGAATTATCTCAATAATTCCATTTGGGATAATATCTCTACACAGAATTCTCCTTTCCCTTCGCTCCAATACCTGTCAACATGTAGTGCAAATCAATGATTCATTCAATAATAAATAAAAAACATTGTCACATCAACTCTTTGTTTACCTTCTTGTTATTCGGAATGAGTGAGAATCTTTCTGCAACACTACCCTTTGTCTCCACTTGAATGTCTTGGCATAATTGAGTGAGTGTGCATCATTGTCTAAGTGATATAATTCCCAATAAATTGTCATTCTCGTTAATGGTGATATGCAATGCTTCATTTTCAGGACCAAGAGAGTTCAAATCTTGATCCATTGGAACCAAGTGGTTCCCAATCATTCTACTGCATTTATAGTAAAATGTCAATATGAAATTTTGAGTGGGAATCATGTACTTTAGTTTAATGGAGTTGTGCACAACATCACAGTATACTTGGTTGGATGTTATCACATCCCAAACATAATCCAAGAAGTCAGGAATTCTTTCAGCACCATTTGCAGAGAAAGAGAGCATCGTCTTGCAAATCTTGATAGAAAATGTATTAAATAGATCTACAAAGACTGTTATTGGCATACACATAGTTATTTTGTTGATTCTACTAGTAATCCCTGGATGTAAGGATTGTTGTACTTCTGAAAACAACCTGGCTCTATATGGCTTTGTTACAGCACCATGAGGAATTGGCCAATCAATGGTATTCCATGCTGGAAGAGCTAGTTTCATCAACACACCATGGGTGTTGGTGGCATTATCCCCAATAGTTGGTAAAAATGATCATAGAAAAAGACTCCTGACTGAACTAACTGCACTACCGATCTACCTTGATATTGCAACTCTCCTATGGACCCATGTAACACATCCATGAATCCTAAAATGCATTCGGTAGGCTACCACTGCTCATAAGATGAAGGATATATATCCGAAAATAAAAATAAAGACATTGAGGTTCATGAAATTCTCTAATTATGAAATAAGAAATTTCAATGAAGTCACTTACAATTTGGACTGTGTTGTGGAAGATAAGTTGGATAATTCTCTTGCAATACAAGCTCTCTATGCATGTACACATGTTGAACCAATATTTCCTTTATTGATTTCATCCCCTCCTTGGTTCTAAAACCTTTCACCCTACCCTTCCAAGATGCCAAAAAGAGATTACTTGAATGTGGCTTCTTCCTTCTGTTTGGTTGCATGAGCACCCAACTTCCTTTTGATACAGTCAGTTTTTGCTAAGAGCCATCCATTGTAACCTTATTGGCAACATTGATGGAAGATATATGATCTTCTTATTCAAAACTTAAGAATATTATCAACAAGAGAGATTGATAAAGCAATGACATCATACTCATACCTTGCGCTTCAATATTATGATCAACAATGCTTCCTGAAAAACTAAGACCATGGAAAACCCTCAAAAGTTACATTCCATTCTGCAGCATCTTTATAAATACACTCTTGTTCACTAAAAACTGAAAGAATATTATCCAACTTAACACTTTCACATCTTAAATCTCAAAAAAGAGAGATTGAAAAAAAAAAAGCTCGCTATTGTACCTTGCTCCTTGATATTTTGATTAACAAAGCTTCTCAAAGAGCGAGGTCCTATCAATGGTTTATCATACCCATGAAAATCTTGCAAAAGTTATATTCTAGTCTGCATCATTTTGATAAACACACAGTTTTGCGCAAGAATAGAATAGATTCAAAGAGAGAGATTGACAAAGAAAAGAGCTCGCTCTTGTACCTTGGTCCTAGAGGTACTTCGAGTTCAAATTTACCGTCGCCACCCAAAACTCGCAGAAAGAAACCCAATCCATAAGTTGAAGGAATGTATACGAGGAGGAAACCAAGAGAGAGAGAGAGAGGGAGGGAGAGGGAGGGAGGGAGAGAGAGGGGGAGAGAGAGAGAGAGAGAGAGAGAGAGAGAGAGAGAGAGAGAGAGAGAGAAAGAGAGAGAGAGAGAGAGAGAGGGAGAGAGAGGAGTAATTTGGGAGGGAAGAATCGTTTGGGGGAAAAGCACAGTTCAAATAATGATGTATTTTGAATGAGACATTGTCCGGTAGTAGAATCGTGTCAGTAGCTCGACCAAAATTTTTAATTGTTTTTTATAGTTGTACATTAATAAAATATTCTTTCTTGCTTTGACAATCCAGATACAATTCAAAATTTTTATAATTTTCCCATGTTACATTGGCTCTATGGCCATTAGTTGAGAGCTATTTTTCATTTTGGCCAAAAGGCCCCAAAATGAGCTCCTTTTTTCCTAATGCTTCAAAGAGAGGCTCCTCAATGAGCTCCTCATGAGTATCCACAACACTTGCATCATCAAGAACAATGATGTGATATTCCCAATTGGCACATGCTTCTTACTTGTGTCCCGAAGACTCTTGAATACAAGCATTGCAGAAGCACGACAACCTTTTCATTGCTATTTGACTAACAACCCCTTGCAGAGCTCCTCATATACAATGTATGGATTGTGTATGTGGCATAGGTTGATAGTCTCACAATAAGATCTATCAATATCTCCTTCCTTAACCTTCCAAAACACTCATGCTACATTCCTCTCCTTCGATGCATAGCTGGCTTGAGCCCCATGAGACAAGTTGGTCCTCGAAAATTCCACAACATCTCTTGCATTTTTTAAGGTGGCTTAATTTGGCTTTAGTTGTTCATGTGTCAATGCTCTCTTCACAACAGCCCCAGCCCCATCGTGCTCGCCGTGTGTCCAGATCCAAAGAAATTCCATGTCATCTTCAAATCTAAAAATGAAATAGAAAGGTCTTCTAGCCTTGATTTGAGAGGCTGCTCCATTCAACCAAACCCAATGCCTACTAGTCAGCTCCAACCCTTGATCTAACAACCACCTATGATGCAACATAAAACAATGCTGGACAAAGAGGGTGTTGTGCACCTTGTCATTTGAAATGAAAAAATAAAATGTCTTCTTCACCTCAGATCCAATACGAACATATGTTATGTGGACAAAAATTGTAACCTAGATAGAGTGCCAGTGCATGGGCTGAATCTCATTTTGCTCCTTGAAAGAATAGTTCTCTGCAAAGTCCACCACTGATGCCACAACATCTTTGGGAAACCTTAGCAGACACTCTTTGAATTGTTCATCTTGCCACTTGCAAGTGTAATTGTGCTTGATGAATATTTTGAGGTGAGTCTTCATTAACCGTATAAGTTCATTGCAATACATCTCCTTGCCGACAAGGTCTTTCCTTTGCTTCTTTTTCCCCTACACCATGGTTCCTATCTCCACATTCTGGAAGACCTTCACCATCACCTTTCTAGAAACAAATTTCATCTCACGTAGGTAGCATGACATTTTGCGTGGACCACTTTTTTTGTAGTCACTCAAAAGACACCCACGATGGTGGTAGCAGGCTTTAAGAGTTTTGGCGCCCAACAAAAAATTCCAAAGACTAGTGACACCCATGTTAGCATGTTGAACAACTTTGTAGGCACACTCCCCTTCGCTATTTTCACATATCTTACAGTCACAGTTGTAGCATGATCCATGAGTCCCAAAACTCTAGGTCCTCAGCTAGTTGACTGCATCCTTCAAAAAATACATTTGCACATGATAAATGTAGCAGCATATATACATGTCCATCTTTCAAACAAAATAGGGCTTCAAGCACTCAAACAAGCATTGCTAAATCCTGATCTCTAGAAATTTTTCCTTGAATTGCTAGAAGAACTCAACCTATGTTGGTGCACAAAACAAAGGGAGCACAGTTGGATAGAAATCATGGTGGATAGAAATCATAGCACATATGTTAAGCACTCCATGGACATACAGAGAACTTGTAAAGCAGTCACAAAGCACATACAAGGAACTTGTAAATTTCATGTGAAACACATTACAAGTAGAAAGCAGTGGAAAAGCACTCATAAAGCAATCAAGAAATGGACAAGCAGTCATAAAGCACTGCTAAAGTAGTAACAAGCACATGCAAAGCATTGCCAAAGCACATGTAAAGGACTTGGGCAAAAATCTTTTGATATGACGATTGTTTTCAAGGACTTCAAAAGCAAGTCCCTAGCATCATACTTCAGCTCCTCACTAGCATTAACTAGCATATGATAGTCCACATCTTTAGCACATGGAAAGAAACCCAATATATAGCCTTCCACGAAATTATAGATAAGGAGATAGTAATCATCTCTTTCTCTTCATATCCACTGGCTGCAAAGTGTACTTGGAAAGATCTATAATTTCATCAAAGGCTAGCACACAACACAGGCTTCCATGAAATTATAGATCTCCTATGCACTTAGGAGATAGTAATCCTCTCTTCCTCTTCATCTTGTTCCCTTGGCTACTGAACTATACTTGGAAAGATCTATAATTTCATCAAAGGCTAACACACACCACAAGCAATTTGCCATTGTGGCTAGATTGGGAGTTGTGCCATGAGGATTGGGACTCTAGACAACAGGGCAAGTGAGGAGACAAAGATGAAGATGCCTAATGTAGTGAAAAGGAGACAAAGACTTTAGGACTGTGTGATTAATGGAATATTCTCTGTGAGTGGTAGCACATTTGGTCGGTACACTTTTTGTGCTTTAAAGCTAAGAATATAAGAAGTCAAAAGCACATGAAAATAACATGCCTGCTAAACACTACCAAACCAATCACAAAAGCAAGCAATAATAAAGCACCACTAAAACATTGTCATAACATTGAAAAGCACATGTAAAACACTCTTCAAATAGAAGTGGTCGTAAAGTTGTCCTCTTGAAAGTAGCATGGATCCTCTCCAAGAGAGAGGAGGCAGCGGTCAAGGTGGACATTGCCTCTTTTTGAACACCGACAGGGTACATGCATTGCTTGAAAGGAGCATTTAGTACAATAAGCTTAGTGAGCTCAAGTCCCATGATTGGCACAAAGTCTTCCATGTATTCTAAGCTATAGGACTAGTGTACCGATAATCATGATGCATTACATTAGTGTAGTTCTAATTATGTTATATTATTGACATGACTCCTTTGTTGCTTGGATAGTTCATCCTCCCAATTAGAGTGAAAGGGTGCTTACAAGAAGATGTTAGAAATGCTATATTCAAGATCGGTGGTATTGTGAGGTATGCTTACTATCAACTCACATTGATTACATTTTCTTCAATTTAAGTTGAATAAACTATAGAAAGATTATGATGATGGGCATGTGAAATAGGTGGATATCTCAAAAAGAGATCTCCATATCGATCATCGAGAAGGCTAGGGTGGACTCCATCAAAGCCATGTGCTTGCTTGAGAAGAACTTTCCCTCTAGCATTATGACAACTCAAGTGCACTTGCTTGTGCACATAGTTGATGAGGTGGCCATTGCAGGTACCGTTCATAGTCGATGGATGTTTTTTCTCAAATGGTTTATGAATACTTTGAAGGGATTTGTAAGGCAAAGAGCAAGACCGAAAGCAAGCGTGGCAGAGGGATGGCTTGTGCAAGAGTGATTAGTATATATCATGGAGTTTCTTGCATCCATGGATACTGATATGCCACAGGCTTGGCATAACAAGGATGATGATCGCATAGTTCTATAGCTTTCTCCGTGGCTTCATTATCAAATGGAACCACTGACTTGAAACTTTGATGACACGAAGTTTCCCAAGGAAAAGGGATTGAAAGAAAGATGAGCAAAGAGCAAATGGAGAAATTCAATAAGTTTTGTATCTCAATACCAAGGAGATGCAGAAGTGCATTGAGAGATATGAAGTAACCAAAGCAAAAAAAATAAATGCAACGATGAGATTTAGAGTCATCCATAGGCGAGCACAACCATATCCATGGGATCTCGCCCTTCTCCCCACTTACATGTCACTAAATTGGCTACAACTAGTCCTACATAAAGCCGAACACAATGGAGAGACAATAAATAAGCACGAGTGAGAGTTTTCATTTGGATGTATGATGCATGTAAGTTTCTTACCTCTTGACGTAATTAGGTTATTTGTGGCAATATACGCTATAAAATATATGCATCTTCATTGTTTTAATGATGCTCTTTTGCAATACAAAAAGTATAGTGCATTATGGTCATGTGGATGACATTTTCACATGGAATGCATTGATTCAAAGGGAGTCACATATGATTGTAGAGTCATGGCTAACTTCACACAAGATAGCCAAGCAAGTGCTTCTGATACCAATCTTCTCTCCTCGTAGTTGGATTATTGTGTGACCATACGCGAAGTCTATGAAATTAATTTTAGATGATTTAGTATTTTCATTCTTGATGTAAAATGGTTTAAAACTATTTACAACGGTCCCCATGCTACAATGAGGAAAGACAGTAGTGGTTTCTTTGTGATAGACTCCACCAACCGATGAAAGTGATACTTTTGTTCTTCCCGAGCATTGTGAGCAGGTGCGTACTAATGATTTAATTAATCGATTGCTTTCATTTTTAAAGATCAATTGGTACATGTTCATATCTACTTAAGCATAAACTCATATAATTGATGGAATTTGACACCCATCTTCAATAAAGGTGGTTTTTTATCTGGATCGTTCTGATCCAAGATGGTGGTATGTGATCCAAGTTGCACCACGAAGTAAACAGATTTTCGAAGATAGAGATGTGGATATGGAGATGCCACTACCAATGCTGGATCCAATTGATCCAGATGGATCTAGCGAAGAAGATGAAGATCACATATGAGCTAAGAATAAGATGCACATAATGACATTGTTCGGAAGGATGATGGAGATCATGATATTGAGAAAGAAGATGACGATCAAGAATCACCCGACTTTATTGAAGAAGGGAAAGCACAAGATCAAGTCTTGGGTGAATGTATTATATGTAGGAGATCAACTAGGTATAGAGTTAGAGATAGACTTGTTTGGCATGCAAGACTTGGCTCAGGATGAAGCCGTTGATGTAAATGTTCTTGATTGATTTTTTTCATCTCAAACCTAGACATGAATATATGAGCTTCAAACTTGATATACATGCTCTTGTATTTTTTTTCTTTCAAAGGATCAAATGTGTATGAAAAGAAAAAAATTTTATCATTGGAAAACACTCTCTATTAAAGGTTGGCATAGGAAAAATGCTCTTTGTTAAAGGTCAATATAGGAAAGCTTCTCAGAGTCTGTATATACCGACCATTACACTTCTGTCAAAGGTCGATATATACCGACCTTTTTAATCTCGCCGTACATATTGACGATTAGTCACCATGCATACTAAGCATTGGTGCTTAGTCGTCAGAACAAGGCCCATGTGTAGTAGTGGTAAATGCACTCCTAAAGAAATCAAGAAAAGGACAAGCAGTCATAAAGCACTACCAAAGAAATAATAAGCACATGTAAAGCACATGCAAAGCACTACCATAGCACATTTAAAGCTCTACCAAAGCACATGCACAGCAAATGTAAAGCACTCTTGAAATAGAAAGCAGTGGACAAGTTCCCACAAATCAATGTTAAGGCACTTTCAAAGTAGTCACCCACAAAGCACATATAGAGAACTTGTAAATTTCATGCAAAGCACATTACAAGTAGAAATTTGTGGAAAAGCACTCATAAAGTAGTCAAGAAAAGGACAAGCAGTCATAAAGCACTGCCAAAGCAATAACGAGCACATGCAAAGAATAAGCAAAGAACATGTAAAGAACATGAAAAGCAGTGCTAAAGCACATGTAAAGCTCTACCAAAGCACATGTAAAGCACTCTTGAAATAGAAAGCAGTGGACAAGTTACCACACATCAATGTTAAGGCACTTTCAAAGAAGTCACAAAGCACATACAAAGAACTTGTAAATTTCATGCAAATCACATTACAAGTAGAAAGCAATGGGAAAGCACTCATAAAGCAGTCAAGAAAAGGACAAGAAGTCATAAAGCACTGCCAAAGCAGTAACAAGCACATGCAAAGCACATGTAAAGCACTATCAAAGCACAGGTAAAGCTTTGCCAAAGCACGTGTAAGGCACTCTTCAAATAGAAAGTAGTGGACAACCAGCGACAAATCAATGTTAAGGCACTTTGAAAGCACTTCACAAAGCACATATAGAGAACTTGTAAATTTCATGCAAAGCACATTACAAGTAGAAAGCAATGGAAAAGCACTCATAAAGTAGTCACTGCTAAAGCAGTAGTAAGCACATGCAGAGCAGTGCCAAAGCACTGACAAACAGTCAAGAAATCATGCTGTCAAAAAGTAGTTACTAAAAAGAAAGCAATGCTAAAGTCGTCACTTTGAGCAATTCTTAGCAGAATCTAAGAAGTCAAAAGCACATGCAAATAACAATGACAAACCACATATAGAGCTTTGCTAAAACACTACCAAACCAATCACAAAAGCAAGCAGTGACAAAGCAGCACTAAAGCATTGTCATAGCACTGAAAAGCACATGTAAAGCACTCCTCAAATAGAAAATAGTGGACAAGCAGCCACAAATCAATGTTAAAGTACTTTCAAAGCAGTCACAAAGCACATAATGAGAACTTGTAAATGTCATGCAAAGCACATTACAAGTAGAAAGTAGTGGAAAAGCACTCATAAAGCACTTAAGAAAGTGATAAGTAGGCACTACCAAAGCAGTAACAAGCACATGCAAAGCACTGCAAAGGCAGTCCAAAGCACTGACACACAGTCAAAAAATCATGTTGTCAAAAAGTGGTTTCTAAAAAGAAAGCAATCACATTGAGCAATTCTTAGCAAAATCTAAGAAGTCAAAAGCACATGCAAATAACATGACAAACCACATACAGAGCTTTGCTAAAACACTACCAAACCAAAGCAAGCATTGACAAAGCAGCACTGCATTATCACAACACTGAAAAGCACATGTAAAGCACTCCTCAAATAGAAAGTAATGGACAAGCAGCCACGAATCAATGTTAAAGTACTTTCAAAGAAGTCACAAAGCACATAATGAGAACTCGTAAATGTCATTCAAAAAGCACATTACAAGTAGAAAGCAGTGGAAAAGCACTCATAAAGAAGTTAAGAAAAGGACGAGTAGTCATAAAGCACTGCCAAAGTAGTAACAAGCACATGCAAAGCACTGCCAAAGCAGTCACAAAGCATTGCTAAAGCACTGACAACTAGTCAAAGAATCAAGTTGTCAAAAAGCTATTTTTCAAAAGAAAGCAGTGGTAAAGTAGTCACTGAGCATGAATCCAATACCATAGAAGCTTCTAAAGTGAAAAGACAGCCTTAAAGCACTTGCAAAAGCACTTCTAAAGTGATAGACATTGCTAGGAACATGTGAAACACTTCTAGCATTGCTAAAGCACATGCAAAGCACACTATAAAGTACAAGCAGAAACTAGTCACAAACCATTCACAAAGCAATTACAAGAGAAGCTATGAGTGACACGGCCATGCAAGAGGACCAAGCGGCATTAACAAAGTAGTCCAATAGAAGATCCACTGGAATGTGTGATTCCTTAACTTGGAGTCTACATGGCTCCAAGCAGTCATAGAGCAGTGAGAATGCAACCTCAAATCACTTAATCATGGCAAAAACTAGTCCAGAAGCAATTCATTATGGCAAAAACTAGTCTAGAAGCAGTTCATCATGGCAAAAACTAGTCTAGAAACAGTTCATCATGGCAAAACCTAGTCTAGAAGCAATTCATCATGGCAAAAACCAATCTAGTAGCAGTTCATTATGACTCAAACGAGGAATCATGGGGAGGCAAATCCATACCTGAGGTTCCTCAAGAAAATGGACAGGGTGCTTCACATAGGTTTTTTTGCTTATCCTGTTTCTACCAACATCTTTCTTATTGGGGGACACCCATGTTTCTTGAGTCCAAAATGCAGACACGATATCTTGAACTTCTTGTGTATACTGCTGCATCATTGTTGTTGTCTTCGGCAGGCGGATAGCGACAACATTCCATGTTCTTTGATGGGCAAGCAAAATTTTATAGAGTAGAAGTTTCTCCTGTGGACACCCAAAAGCTTGGAAGCCTTTGCAATGCTGAAATCTTAGTATTCTTGCCCATAAGAATTCATCAACATCATCATAGTAGACCTTTTGAAGAAAACTTCATGATGGCTCCATGGTTGTTTGACATGGGTTAAGGTGTTGCATATAATGGTTACAATTACTTCCTGCAACAACTGAACTTCTTTGTTGGCACTATGCAAATGCTTGATATTGGGATGAAACAAGATTTGCGTGAAGATATCATTTCTGATTTCTGAGTCCATTCCTCTTATTTGTTCTTCAAAGAAGGAAACAACCTCCTTTTCTATCTTTCGTCTCTTGTCCATGTCAGATACAACATTTTCTTGATCTGCCATAGCTCGCTTCGTCCTTGCTTTCTGTTGCTACTTTATTTTCTTTGTAGCCTCAGACTCTCTAACAGCGTCTACCTCCTTTTCTTGACGAGTTAGTTTTGTCAACATCTCTGCATTGACATCCTTAGGTCCCAGAGACAATAAACTAGACACACCTGCAAAAAGTAGCATAAATCATCGCCACCCACCCTCATTTGCAATGTCATTTAAGAAATGGGAAGCAAACGTGTTTCTTGTAGAGCCACGTACCATTTTTTGACAATAAATATGAGTATGAACTTTGATGGTTCTGGGGATGTTGTTAATTCAGCAGAAGTGTTTGCAATTATTTCGTCGGTTTGAAGTGCTACTACTCTGCTTTGGTCTCAAGTTGATTTGTTCCTTCACTGGTAGTGGAATTAGCAGACTCCACTTCACTCAGGATCTCACCTCTTCCAGCTTTTTAAAGTGCTACTTTGAGGTTGTTTCTGATACATAGAATGCAAAGAAGAACCAAGAGCACCAACACAAACACATACACACACACACTCACACATAGAGAGAGAGAGAGAGAGATTCCAGGTTGCATAGTCAAAGCAAAAGGTTTGAGAGAGAAAGAGAAGCAAGACTGGCAGTTACAGTGTCTTCGTTAGTTACGCATCATGGACATGGGACGTGGTTTTTATTTTTAAATTTACACTCTTGACCAATCTCACAATCAATTTAAAAGATGCTTTTACAAGCACTGAAAAAGTAGTGCCCATGGACACTACTTTTTAGTCCAGTCAATCGTGCTACCACCCACCAAGAAATGTTTAAAGAATCAATCGCTTTTGATTTCTCTTTTCTGTCATTAACACAAATTAGCAGATCCAACAATTGTACTTTGTGTGATTACCTTCCTCTTCTTGTAATCCAAATCCTTTCTTCTCGAGGAAGTAATCCACCTCCACAACCTCTCGATCCACACTTGAGGTTTGCTTAGTTTTCCCCTTTATAGATGCAGCTGACTACAGTTCAACCTCTCTAGGACTCACTATGAAAGGAGTAGTGGCCATCTTTCTTACTTCTATATCACCTTCCAAATTTTGTGAAAGTAATCCCTTCTCATGGTGCTCATAGTGCAACCTCTTAGAAGCAAGAAATTTTCCTAAAGGAAAACCCAACCACTAAGGACAATACTTTTCCTCCCACTTAGACAACACACCCCCTCTCTTTTCAAAGTTGGTTTCCTATGAGTACATGATTAATTCTTTGACAATCCTAGTTTGATTCCATATATCCACAACCCTCGAAATATAGTGAATCTTTCCACTTGCAAAAAGATGAAACAATAGCCTACACTCAAGCATAAATACATAACCATATCTCTCATGACAAGTAAATTCATAGAATCCATCTAAGAAAGGACAAGGCAAGGATTTTTTTACCTCCACACCAGTCATTTTCGTATCAAACATAATTTGTTTGCTATAGTTTTGGGGTCAAAGTAGGCTCCATCCAAACCAAAATTGCATGAAATAAATCATCTCTACAATGTAGAACCAATGTGTTCATGAAACGCTAAATACAAGTGTTTTCTGGCAATATAAATGTGAAATTTCAATTACACTTCATAACATTTCACCATATCTTTTCTTGAAAATAGTTATACCAAAAGCTTTGAGTTCACAAGAGAAGCATGCACGTACCATTACTTGAAATAAAACATAAGAGCAAACAAATCTTTATCTTCTAACCTGAAGTGTCTTTAATCAATTCTGCAACAAATCAACAACACCCAAATACAAGTTCTCATACAAGACCTCCTTCCCCACCCAATTCTATAATCCTTGTCACCTAGGGGGATTCCATGCTATGCTCTAAGTGCAAGTCCACCATGTGACAATGAAAGCAAGTGGCAATTCTGCTCATTTGAAAGTTCAACCCTTCGCAAATGATGCAAGTTCTCAAGTGCCATCCTAAACATGTGTCTCAGGAAGTCTTTGTTGTTACTAATTGAAACCACTTATCACCATTCTTTCGGTCCACTGCACCCAAAATCTTGCTCATATGATTAGTATAGTGACATCTAGCAGTCATCTCAAAATTATGTTGTGAATTATCACCTATGTCTCCCTTTCTAATGACCTTCTCTTTTTCATCCATGAGATCCTTTTCTATCTCTCGCTGCAACAAAAACCTAGTTTCTTATGCACTGCATATCGACTGCATATCGACTGTACCATTCAAATCAATGAAATTCCATTATTTGAATTCAACAAAAAAAAGTATGTAATTCAGACATATGAACATACCGATGTATCTTCTCAAGTTTCAAATCTAAAGAAGCTTATGAAAGAAAACATGTCTGAATCAGAAGACATTCCGAATTTCTTATAGCGATGGAGGTTCTCATTAGATAACCCCAACATATCTAGCCTAACATTGACACCGAACTTCCAAGCCATCTGCTTACTCGCCTCACTTCCTCCTTCGTGGCAACCATTCATAACCACTAAAACAAACTAGGCAAACCTATCGGTCCCTTTGTAATTCTGGCAATCCTCCAAGAGTCTACTATGAGAGGGATTCTCGCATCAACATCGGAACAACCCACAAATATGTCCATGTATGTTAATCATGATCCCAAATCAAAATACCATAATAAACATTCACAACATGGTCGTGATCAATGATCAAATGAAAGCTATCAGACGACTCAAAATGTAGACAACCAAATTTTCATGTAGAACTAAAGCCTCACTATAAAATATGCAGTCGCTCACATAAAACAAGTGATTATTGGTTCAATGAAACCAACAAAGGCAAACATAAAATGTGCAGTGCCAATTGTGCTTCTGACTCAGGCAGCATACCCTACACACCTCCAAAAGACTCAGCATATGAAACATCTTCAGCTAAAGATGCCTATCTTGACTTTGGCATCTCTAATCTTCCACAATCAAAAAAACTCTACCTGGATACTCGATACAGGCACTACTTGCCATCTAACCCATTGGATTGACTGGTTAAATGATTACAAAGAGTTGACCATTCCTGTAGACATACACTTTGGAGATAATGGGACACATTAAGCAATCGGTATAGGAAATGCAACCATAGAACTATCCAATGGAAATTACATTACTATTAATCAAGTCTTCTATGTCCCACAAATTGCCAAAATTCTTATCTCCATTAGCAAAATTACAAGCCTATAAACTTCGATTGAGTTTCACTTCACACATTGTGTAATCCAACATCGTCTAAGTGATGGTAGGAAATACTATGTGACTTGTCCTAATATTGGATGTCTCTACCTTTGCGGACGTACACCCAATCTTGTCCATGAAATAAACAGTGCCTCACACGAGACCGAGCAACCCTATAACACTTTACTATGACATTATAGACTAGCGCACCTAAATCATCCTATGATGCAACCAATCCATAGAAATTATTTAGTACATAACTTCAAAATACCTAAAAGCAGTTGGCTTTTACTATGTGAAGGATGTATCTTTCGAAAATTAGCAGTGTAAAGTAACCACATAACATTTCCAAGATGACTCAACCATTACACTAATTCACAGTGATCTCTGTGAACTGCCCTCATTGTCCCTCACCAAAAGCTAATATTTTATAACCTTCATTGATGATTTTACCCAATGTACGATCCTTTCTTTCTTGAACAACAAGACATCCGAAACTATATGAAAATCCTTCAAATCATATCGACAGTTAGTGGAAAATAAACTATGCTACATGATTAAAGCCCTACAATCTGACAATGGTGGTGAGTACACCGCACACCAATTTAAAGCCTACTGTTGCAAACATGGGATTCATCAACGATTTACAATTTCAAAGCACCCAACCCAAAATTGAATTGCAGAATGCCACGATGAATTCTGCAAGAAGCATGCTAAAAATTGCCAATCTGCCCAACTCATATTAGGAAGAGGCTGTTGCAATAGCATGCTATACTCAGAATAGAGTATATTTTTGAAGCATAAAATCCATTCAATTTTCACTGTGGTTCGGCACGATTGATTGAGTTTCAAAAGAGAGGTCTTCGGCACTCACACATACTATTGATTTTGGAAGATGCATTCAAACTTACTCAGGTTGGTCACTAATTGGTATGTGCACTAGTGCAAGATAAAACCCGTTTCCTTGAGTTGCATGAGATTATTGCACAATGCAATGTTCATGGCCCATGCGGTGCTCTTAATGTCTCTGTTGCTTGCATGTTTGATTGCAAATGTAGTCGTCGTCACTATCCACATCCCTTCTCTCAGTCTAATGTGGTGGGTTACGATGGTTACCCTATCTACATGCATCAAGATGTTGGTAGAAAGTTACGGGTGAAAGAGGGTACAGTGGATAATCATTGGATTATGCCATTCAATCCTTTCCTCTCTATGAAGTACAAGGCACATATCAATGTTGAAATTTGTTCCACAATTACTATAGTCAAGTATTTATATAAATACGTGTATAAGGGTCATGACAGAGCAACTGTCAGATGCAGATAAACCGTGTGGAAGGACAAGGACAACTACACAACCCAGTCGATTGTGGCATTGATGAGATCAACAGTTACCTAGATGCACATTATGTATCATCATCAGAAGCATGCTGGTGCATTTATGAGTACGATATGCATGATGAAAAGCCAAATGTACAAAGGTTGTAGGTCCATCTTCCAAGTTGAATAATGTGATATTCAAAGATGATGATGATTTGCACAATGTGGTGGATAGGGAACAGAACAGAAAGACCAGTCTCACGGAATGGTTCACTTACAACCGATTGCAACATGATGCTAATAATTTGGTTTATAGTGACTTTCCATGTGAGATAGTCTAGAACAAATCCAATAAAAATTGGTCTAGAAGAAGGCGGGGCAATAGCATTAGTCGGATGTATAACATAGAAATATTTCATGTATATGCTTCTTAACGTTTGCAAAGGTTGTAAGTGTTTTGATGACGTGCACTTTTGATGGGCTAGTTTACCCTACTTTCAAGGTAGCATGTGTAGCCAGAGGGTTGTTGGAAAGTGATGAGGAATGGTTTATCTGCATGCAAGAGGTCGTTTTACATCAAAATAGCACACAGTTGAGGCACCTTTTTGTTGCTTTTTTTTTTTGGTGAGCCAACATCTCCAAGAACTTTGTGGGAAAGATTCTCGAATGATCTATCTTTTGATTTCTTCCATGCATTGGAATCAAGTATGGTTGACCATCAGGGATTGGCATGAAAGGATGCTCTAGGGCACTTGGAGCACATTCTCCAACAAATGGGAGAAGGTTGGTAGAGTTTGATGGATTGCCTACCTTGGATAGATCATGTGTATTGGTAGGTGCAAATGCTCTATTGCAAGAAGAAGGAATGTTTGATGTTGAGCTTGACTTGATCAATGGATGGAAAGTGCCTTAAATCATTGTCAACGAACTGCCTTCGATCAGATTTTGGCAACAGTCTATGCAAATGTTTGTGCAGTGTTTTTTTTATACAATTGTTTGTTTTCTCAATTGTGTGGGGAGGGGCATGTCCTTTTGGCATGCACTTCTTATGGGATTGCATTTTTGGCATACAATTCATTACGCACGTAATCTTGCAAAATTCCATGCATGAAAGTAGAGAGGGGGTTTTAGGAAAGCTAGTGGACAAAATATATTGCAAGAAGGCATACAACAATACCCTAAGGAGTAATCCTACACTTGAGTGAGCCAAGCCAAGCAGTTCCTATGTTGGAAGGGGTCATCAACCTTCAAAATTTATCTTTTGAAATTAAAGATCCCACCTTAAGACCTAGCAAAGCAAACCCATCGTTGACCGGTTAGGATACTCCTAGGATTGATATGCCCACGAGAGATCAAAGAGAGAGATTTCATTTGTTACCGTTGTGCCACGCACTGTGCAAACCATTTATCTTCATAGATACACACATATCTGGTTTAGGATATCCCTTCTCAATAATCTCTTCCAAAGTCTTGCCTCAGGAGGGGCTCAATGTAGCAATGGCAGAAGCAGAAGTGAAATACATAACTGCTACAATCTTCTCACGTTGGGGAAGAAAAAGTCTGTTCACCAAATACTCTCTATGCATCATGCAAGCCAACATTGGGAAAAGAGGTTTGAACACTGTAGCGTGCAAGCTCACTCCTAAATTGCACATCAATCATTCCCACCATAAATGCTTGCCATGTCGATGCCAAAATTTGAGAGGAAATGTCTCTTTGGTGAGTAGAGCAAATGACAACCTGAACACGCCGAGATTAGGCCACCAATTGGCACTACGATCTGGCTGAGAGTGGCAGTCACTCCCCTATGTCCCATATATGGTGGTTGGTGCATTTCTTCTATTATAATTTGTCTAAAGGGTCGAGTGATGCATAATCTCTCTTGATAAAAGAGGTATCATTGCATGAATAGTCCAACATAGGATTCCAATTATTATTCTCTAATTTGCTCCATGTATCAAAAAAGTCTGGATCCTCTTGGTAAGAATTCTTCATACCTCTGAAAGGCTAGGTCTCTATAGTAGTGATATCATTAATACTTGGCTTTTTGCTAAGAGCATCAGCAACTACGTTTTCTTTTCTAGGTTGATACTGAATCATGGGCTGAAAACTCTGTATGAATGATGCCCGCTTGATGTGCCTATTGGATATTAGTGGCTGAGTCAACAAATGCTTGATAATTTGCTGATCGGTTTTGATAAGAAACTCAACTCCCATCAAATAATGTTTCCACATTCATAATGCATGCACAACAACGGTTAATTATTTATCATATGTACTATAATTACATTCCGTTGGTTTTAATTTTTGGCTTTCATATGCTATAGGATGTCCATCCTACATAAGCATGGCTCCAATTCCATATCCACTAGCATCAGTTACAACTCCAAAGAATGGTCTAGATAAATTGGGTAGTTGCAACACAGGAGCTTGTGTGAGAGCTTCTTTCAAAGCTTTAAAGGATTTATCTTGGTGCTCGATCCATAAGAAATGATTAGCTTTTCTAAGAAAATCTGTCAATGGATGTGCAATGTATGCAAAATTCTTGACAAACTTTCTACAAAAACTACACAATCCCAAGAATGATCTTAATTCGTGTATATCTCGTGGTTTAGGCCATGTGACTATCCATTCAATCTTCTTTGGATCTACTCAAATCCCATCGGTGGATACTATGTGACTCAAATACTCTATCTGATCTTGAAAAAAATTACTCTTTTCAGGATTTATGTACAATTGATCTTCTTTCAAGAGTGAAAAGACTAGCTTCAGATATTCCTTATTCTCCTCAATGTCTTTGCTAAACACCAGAATATCATCAAAAAATACTATCACACAATCTTGGTGTTTAAGAAAGATTCGGTTCATCATTCTACTGAAAGTAGTTGGAGCATTAGTTAGCCCAAAAGGCATAACTAGGAATTCATAATGTCCCGTTTGAGTTCTAAAGGCAGTCTTGTATATATCCTCTTCTACCATATGTACTTGATGATAGTTGGATTTGAGATCTATCTTACTGAAGACCTTGGCCCCTTTCAATTTGTCCAAAAGATCACCAATCCTAGGGATTGGGTATTTGTTCTTTACTATGATTTTGTTTAGTGCATGATAGTCTATGCACATTTAATAGGTTCCATTTTTCTTTTTGACTAATAAGATAGGTGCTCCATAAGGAGAGCTACTGGGTCTTATCAATCCTCTCTCTATCAATTCCTCCACTTGCTTTTGAATTTGCTTTTGCTCTAGCCGGTTGACTCTATAAGGAGCTTTGCAAGGTGGAGTATTGCCCGATAGGATTTCTATCCTATGATCTTCACGTCGAGAACATGGTAGTCCAGGCAGTAAATCCTCTAAGAAACAATCAAAAAATTGTGAGAGAAACTTTTGGTATGTAGGCTTAGTGTTTGGCTGAGTAGCCATATTCACCAAAATCAAATATGTCTTCTCACATTTTCTAATTGCTCTCTTGGCTTGTGTATGATTGAGTAATGGACTGATCTCAGGTTTCATAGAACTTTTCAGACATATTTTTCGTTTGTCCTTCTCAATCCACATCTGATGTGAATCATAATCTATTTTAGGATTATATTGATGTCTCCATGGCATTCCTAAGATGATATCAACTCCCTTCCCTGTAAGGGTGCCACTAGAAAGTCTCATCTATCCTTGTATGGTTTGATTGAAATTTCAAGATCCTTGACTTCTCTAGTGCAATTTTACTTTGTCTTGGTAAAAGTAGCTTTGACCTTATAGTTAGATGGGAATGACTCTAGGTTTATCTTTGCTAAGGCTCTTTCTGAAATGAAATCATGTGTACTACAATCGTCATGTAGAACAACAACCTCTTTGCCATTAATGAAACTTTTCATTTTTAGAAGAGCATGACAATTATACTTACCTCACTCTTGCTTGGCTGCTTCATCCTCGATCATGTGCACTTTCGCCATCAGGGTCTTCTTTCTTTTGAGACATTCAGTTTGCTATATGTCCCACTTTGTTGTACTTGAAACACCTTATTTCTTTCTTCGAAAAATTTCCACCGTTCGGCTTTGAAGAAGAATCTGTCTTCTGTGGAACAAAACCATTTTTAGATTTAAAGAAGGGATTTTTATCAAATCTCCTTTTCTTATGGAAGGGTACAAACCATTCCAAATCTTTCCCTTCCTTTGGGATCCCATTCTTCCTCTCACAATTCATTGCAAGGGAAATCGTAGAGTTTAATGAGCGAGGATGAAACATGTTAATCTCAGCTCTCAATTTGGATTTTAGACCTGCCACATACGTCCTTCATTGATCTCACTCACTAACTTCCTCTAAGGACTGTAACTAGACCAACGTTTGCCAAAACCTATCAGTGTATGTGGAGATCATTTCTTTATCGAATTGCATAAAAGTATCCCACTGTTGTCTAGCTTTTGCTTTGAAATGTGAGGGAAGGAAATCTCTCTTGATGAGCTTTTGAAAAGACTTCAAAGATTTTGGTTGCCTTTTACTGTGCTTAGTGATGTTCCACCAAAGTGCAGCACTCTCCACTAAATGATTTGCAGCACATTTAATCTTATCTTTTTCAAAAAATTTCTCCCTTGAAAAGTAATCATCTAGCTGACTGCAAGACAGTGCGTGCATCTTTCTTTCCATCAAAATTTTGAAATAAGAAGGCTTTTCTACTTATCTTACTCCCTTTTCTCGAATTTTGTGCTCTCAGTGTAGCTTTGACCATTCTGATAATAGTATCATCTTTGGAATCATCGTCAGATGACTCATCGTCAGATGAATGCCTCTTCCTTTTCTTACCATTTATTTTCTTTTCCAATCTCTCCCTATGCTCACGCTCATCGTCCAACTCTACCTAAAGTGCATCTAACTGCTCTTGAAGCGTGGGCGGTTGTGGTTGATGCGCCATGATAATGCGATAAATAAAGCGGAGCAAAGGGAAATAAGGATAATAAGTGAATGAGAATGAAACGGATGAAAAAAAAGTGTGATTCAAGTGTATGGTAAGAAATGGATGGCAGAAGATACTAAATATATGAAATATAAAGCAAAAGAAATCACTTATCTTGCTCTTTGATCGGACGTAAAAAAGACTAGAGAGGGAGATATGTGATCAATAATGTCGCTTGTAGTCATCTTTGAGCTTGAACGCTCTCCAATTAATTACACGGTGATTTTGTGGTTCCCAATCACCTTCTTGATTCAAGCTTCCTTAGATTTTTCTTCGCTCTTTTTTTTTAATACGCCTTTGTTGGTTGGTGGAGTGGCCTTGCACTTTGTGTCACTCATTGCCAAAAAATGTTGCCTTTGAAAAGTTCACCCTTTTAAGGCTACTTTTGTGAACCCTTGGATAAACCCTTTCTTTTTTAATAAATACGAGTAACCTGACCCGTCTACGACGGGCTAGTGACCCGCTCCGCCGGGTCTCAAGATGCTAAAATGTCTGAAACCAGCAACATATTCTAACCAAAAAAAAATGTCTATGACATAGTACTTCAAAATATTACATCCGAAAGTAAAACCAGAGAACTCATTGATATGTCCAAACACACATCCCCATACAATGTCATAACTAAACATACAAAATCTACAATAGACACACAAACATCCCTAAAGGGAAAAGTCTGCGGCCATGTACTATAGGGAAAAAGCCTGCGCCGACCATGTACTCCACATCTGCCATGTCCAAAAAAAAATTTCTCTATGACAGAGTACTTCAAAAATATTACATCCAAAAGTGCAATCACATGTCTGAACATCCAATAGCTACATCAAACAACTGATTGATATATATCCAAATACACAGCCGCAAATAAAGTCATAACTGAACATACAAAATCTACAACAAACACACAAACATCCCTAAGGGAAAAGTCCGCGGCCATGTACTGTAGGGAAAAGCCTACGACATTCGCCACATCCACCATGGCTATGAAAATACAACGGGGTACCAACAATTGTATCTGGGCCAGCATCACACAGAAAGATAATTTGGGAACTATAATTATTGAGCCGGCAATCTAGAACTGTGTAATATCCCAAATGGACTCGTCCATCCAAACGGTTATGGGCGTGGAGTTTCATTAGAAACCTTGAATCACGAACAATCCTAAAAGACAAACAATACCATGTTTTCTCACTCACATATAATCGAAAAAAAACCTTTTGTTTTAACAAAAAAATAAAGCAACAAACAATGTACATGATTCTTACCCAAGGTAGCTCTCGAGCTCAAACAAATCCAACAATAATTGCATGCTCTCTAGAGATCCCCAGCCCGCAAGATCTGCAATTTTCTAAAAGTGAGTGACTATACCATTAAACATGTCAACATAAAACATGGTTGTCAAGCAACTATGTACCGTGCACCTGCGCTCCTGTCGTCTCCTCATGTCGAATGGAAGTTTAAGGTTGGTCGGAATGAATGTTATCCTTCGAATAAACATTGTATCACCAGCATTGGTACCAATAATGATTTCAGCTTCTAATACTCTCGTGTGAAACTCTTTCGAGTAACCTGACCCGTCTACGACGGGCTAGCGACCCGCTCTGCTGGGTCTTAAGATGCTAAAATGTCTTAATCCAGCAACATATTCTAACCAAATAAAAACATCTATGACATAGTACTTCAAAATATTACATCCAAAAGTGAAACCAGAGAACTCATTGATATGTCCAAATACACATCTGCATACAAAAATCATAACTGAACATACAAAATCTACAGTAGACACACAAACATCCTTAAAGGGAAAAGTCTGCGGCCATGCACTATAGGGAAAAGCTTGTGCCGGCCATGTACTCCACATCGGCCACGTCCAAAATAAACTTCTCTATGACATAGTACTTCAAAAAATATCACATCCAAAAGTGCAGTCACATGTCTGAACATGCAATAGCTACATCAAAGAACTGATTGATATATCAAAATACACAACCGCAAAGTAAAGTCATAACTGAACATACAAAATCTACAATACACACACAAACATCCCTAAGGGAAAAGTCTGCGGCCATGTACTGCAGGGAAAAGCCTGCGACGGCCACTCATTGTACGTCCACCACGTCCGCCGCGTCCACCGCGGCTACGAACATACAACGGAGTACCAACAATCGTATCTGTGGACCAGCATCACATAGAAAGATAATTTAGGAACTATAATTATTGAGCCATAAAAGTTTTATATATGTATGTTGGTAAAACCCAACTCATTCTTTAGAGTACTTACTCAGACGCAAAGGGCTGTCAACAACGCTGAGAAAGGTATACGTGTAGTCCCCATTTTGCCCTCGATAGAAAATTCGTGTCCGCACACATTCATAGTATCCTAGCCAGCGAACAGTGATGGTCTGTGGTCCATCACCCCTATGAAGCCGGCAAGCCAAGACAGCGTAATATCCCAAATGGACTCGTCCATCCAAAGGATTGTGGACGTGGAGATTCATTAGAAACCTTGAATCAGGAATACTCCTAAAAGACAAACAATAGCATGTTTTCCCACTCAAATATAATCCAAAAAAACTTTTGTTTTAACAAAAATAAAGCATTAAATAATGTACACAGTTCTTACCCAAGGTAGCTCTCCAGCTCAAGCAAATCCAACAACAGTTGCGCGCTCTCCAGAGATCCCCAACCCGCAGGATCTACAATTTTCTAAAAAGTGAGTGACTATACTATTAAATGTGTCAACATAAAACATGGTTGTCAAGCAACTATGTACCTTGCACTTGTGCTCTTGTTTCGGTGACAAACGTGAATTGCCTAGACATCCTATCACATTGCAAAAAAGAATGAACGTGTAAATCTACATATACTGAAAAAAAACAATAGGCTTTGAAGAGAAAATAGCCTCTAGTGTATTACAAACCCGTAACTCAAATGAAAAATGAAATCCAAACATTATCAAGGACAAAGTCATGAAATATTACGTCTCACTCTATCTTTGTATAAATAGCCAACATTCCCAAAAGACCTATGATAGTTGGAATATTGAAAGAACTTAAAAAAAGCTATACAAAGATTACCGAAATGAAAATTTTCCACCCAAGAAAGTCTGAGGACGGCTTGAAAGAGCAATGTCATATTCCTAGGCTCTTGCTGTTGCCAATTGCAAAACTTCCTTGTACACAACATTTGCGGTAGAAGTATTATCCATCTCCTCACCCCTGGCATCAGACGCACCCTGCGAAATGAAAACCTTAACAGCATTTGATGCTCGGATACGTGAAAATGCCACATATAATTGGCCATGACTAAATACCGGTGTCGCCAAGTACAGCCCCAAAACTGACAATGTTTGACCCTGTGACTTATTGATTGTCATGCCAAATGCCAATCGGATAGGAAATTGTCGTCTCCTCATGTCGAATGGAAGTTTAAGGTTGGTCGGAATGAATGTTATCCTTGGAATAAACGTTCTATCACCAGCATTGTTACCAGTAATGATTTCAGCTTCTAACACTTTTGTGTGAAACTCTTTGCATATCAACCGTGTCCCATTGCACAAACCCTGGCGAGGATTCAAATTACGCAACAAAATTATAGGAGCATTCCTTTTCAAAACCAACCGATGCGGGGGATATCCACCACCAAGATCAAGACTGTTCAAATACTCGACTGCAAACAAAAAGGAATCTCCCCCCAAGTTGTCCACTGAGTCTGCACTTAGGTACTCCCTTTCCTCACCGGGCATTGCATTCAATGCCATAGCATTAATTGCATCAACCTCGGTGTTTCGAGGTGCAAGAATAGCGCGCTCTCGAAAGTATGTTGCACAGTCCAAAACAGTTGCAAGCCCTCGATACACCCATCCAATGAGGCCTTCCATGGACTTTGTCTCTAAAAGCATATGCGATGGAATCACAACAGTATCTTCTTTTGTACATCTATTTATCCCATTGCCAATGTCCAGAACCCATTGCATGAACTCTTGCTCAGCACAATTATCACCATTCTGAAGGACCCGCATATTTTGCGTCAACTTCAATATTGTAGTGTGACCCCAAATCCTTGAGTGGCATAAGGTAGCATTGATAATGTCCTCTCGTCCTGCCTTTGGAAGAACTGGCAAGACTTGCCTAAAATCCCCCCCCAACAATACCACCTTCCCACCAAAAAGTTGCTCATTGGACATGATATCTCGTAAAGTTCTGTCTAGTGCCTCGAAAGCAAACCGGTGAGTCATGGGTGCCTCATCCCATATTATCAGCCTAGCCATCTTCAAAACATCTGCCAGTTGACTATTAACCTTAATATTGCAACTGCTAGTACCATCCAGCTCCAACGGTATCTTGAATCGTGAGTGTGCAGTGCGTCCATTGGCTAGTAGCAATGCAGCAATCCCAGAAGATGCACATGCCAAAGCGATGAGCCCCTCCCCACGCAATCGAGAGAGCAAGCAATTGTAGAGAAAGGTCTTTCCAGACCCTCCTATACCATCGAGAAAAAAGACCTCACCACTATCTCCATAGACGCTTGCCAAAATCCGATTGAATGCAGCACGTTGACAGTGATTCAAGGACATTTCCATTTGCTGGGCAGTCTGTGCTTCTTTCACACAATCAAACATTCTTTCTTCTTGCAATAAGCCATTTCCAGCTTCTAACAAAGATGTTCTATCTACAACAGGCATTCCGTCAAACTCAGCCAACCTTCGCCCATGTTGTTGAAGAATGTGCTCCAAGTGCAATACAGCCTTCTTTATTGCTAGTTCACGATGACCAATTAAATTCCCCATACTTGATTCCAATATATTAAAAAAATCATCCGAAAGCTCAAGGGAAAATTTTTCCCACAAAAGTCGAGGAGATGTTGGCTCACAAAAAACCAATATTGTCACGAATAGGTGTCTCAGTTGTGCACTATTTTGATAAAACACAGCCTCTTGCATACACACAAACCATTCATCATCACTCTCCAACAATCCCCGTGCTATGCATGCTGCCTTGAAAGTAGGGTACACTTGGCTGTCAAAAGTACGTAGGTCATCAAAGGACTTGCATCCCGTGCACACATTAAGAAGCATACGCATGAAGTAGAGCTCACCAGTTGAGGGAGAAATATTGTACATCCGACCTATGGTATTCCCCTTTTGTCTTCTAGTCCACCGCTTATTGGTTTTGTTCCAAACCAACTTCTCTGGCAAGTCACCATACAGCAAGTTGCTTGCGTCAGATTGCAACTGATTATAAGCGAACCATTCTGTGAGGGTGGTCTTTTGATTTTGTTCCCTGCCTACAACATTTTGCAAATCATCATCATCTCTAAAGATGACATTATTGCGCATTGGAAGATGAACCTGCAATCTTTGCACATCGGGTTTTTCATCGTGCGTGGCATACTCATAAATCCGCCAACATGCTTCTGATGCTGACACGTAACGTGCATCTAAGTAACTACTAATCTCATCAATGCAAACATCAACTATGTTGTGCAAATGCCCTTGCTCTCCTGCATTATTTGCCTGCATCTTGACAATGGCTCTATCATGACCTTTGTACACATATTTATACAAATACTTAACTGCAGTGATTGTGGAGCATATTTCAACATTTATATGTGCCTTGTACTTCACAGAGAGGAAAGGATTAAATGGCACAATCCAACGATTATCAATCACACCCCCTTTCACACATATCTTTCTACCATCATCACGACGCATGTAAACTGGATAGCCATCATTGCCAACAGTAGTCGTCTGTGAGAATCCACGTGGATAATGACGAATGCATTTTCCATCAACCATGCAAGCTGCAGATGGATTTAGTGCACCACACGGACCATGGACATTACACTGCACAATAATATCATGCAACTCTGGGAACATAGCCTTATCTGGCAACTCCGCACACACTAATCGGTCATAGTGACCAATCTCCACGGGTTTGAAACCACTTTCTAATATCAACAATATGTGTGAGTGTGGCAGACCTCTCTTTTGAAACTCTATGACACTCACATATCCAGCCACCTTCCCAAACAAATTATGTTTTGTAATTGACTGCATCATGTCCCACACGGGCTGTCAAATCTGGACGGTCTTGCGCAGTTTGCCCCGGCAACAATGCTATAGATATTTCAGGCCATTTGGGATTACAGGTGAATGTTATGAATAAATCAGGTTTGCCCCTTTTTCTGACAATTGCCATAGCATCTTGGTATAGCTGACACATATACCGAGGCCCTCCCGTAAAAGAAGAAGGCAACACCACCCTACGCCCTACAGCATTGCCAAGCACAGTACGTGTCCCATCAGCTGTATTCACCATGTCCATCAACCCTTGATAGACTTCAGCGCGTAGGGAAGCTTGGTTGTTTCGTATCCACACCAACCTGGACTCTTCCATGCTACTGTAGGCATCAACCATGTATTGCTGCAACAATCTACCCCCACGCAAAAGACATGCATTTGTATCATATCTCACTTGCAAACGATATGCGTAGTATTGTCTCTGGGTGACACAACTCTGTCCACGTATCTCGTGCAATGGTGTGTGATTAGGAACATCACTATATGGGATATATGGATGCCAACCATCTTCCCCCCGAGGGAACAAAAGAACATACATGAGAGGCATGTATGATCGGTGCAAATTAGATATTCTACGCACAAACCCATTGCGGCTAAAAATCTGAATGTCCCGATTTCCAATATCGAAGTCATCCCCTTGTCCTGGCATGATTGCAGCAACCTCGCTAGCCATAGGAGCCAAGTACTGCCTTGAGGTGGAGCGGCTCTCACAAATAACCATCCTCAGGTTTGTATGTGGATTTGTTCTTAGCACTTGCCCAATAGCCATCAGTGCACTGGCATATGGATTGCACTCGTGCATCATCCTCTGCAACAACTCCAAAATGCCTGGATCCAAACCAGGCATCCCATGTAAACGGTGTTCTAGTTCATGATCAGTGTCATACACGTACAACTGTGCAAAACGTGGCATCTCTTGCCTAGCCTCATCGGGCAATAAATTTCCAATCCGATGATACACACTACCATGGACCCGAAAGTTTTGTATACCCCCATTCCCATGGAACATTTGATCAATATGAGCTCCCAATGAAACAAATGCCATGGCACTATTATAAGCCCTAATGTTTTTCTTAAATAGTTTGCTTCTAGCATCATGTCCGTGCAATAGAACTCTCAAAATCTCTGGTGGTTCTTCTAACGACAACAATGACACACGACCAACTTTGCAACAATGCTTGCCCACAACTTGATGCATATGCATTCGCGTCTCTTGTTTCCACAGTTGAGCTTGGCAAAAGCTGCATGTATGATCCATGGATCCAAGTGCATGAACAGAAGGAGCATTGAAGACCAGTGGATACAAAGAAGGATGCTCTACATTTTCCCTTAACGGAAAAGTATGCAAGATAGAGAGGCTCCCCCCTGCACCCAAAATCACAGCCCTGTTGTGAACAACACGCCTTCGGGCTCTTAAATGAGTAGCATCCCTGCTTGCATCCATTTGAGTAGTTGTACATACTACTGGAGCAGGTTCATGCTCATTACGTACTATTGGTGAAGTATGGAGGTCCATTGTATTTTCAACAGTGCACGCTACATTACTGTGTCCATGCATTTGATTCTGTTCTCTGCTTCTAGCAACTTGTGTTCTCGACCTTGTTCTTTGTATAGCATAAACACGACGGGCCGTCCGCGTTGAATCCATTTGAGTAGTTGTACCTATTACTGGAGCATGTTCATGCTCATTATCTACAGTTGGTAAAGTATTGACATCCATTGTATTTTCGACAATGGACGCTACATTACTGTGCCCATACATTTGGTCCTATTGTCTGCGAACGCCGTGTTCTACATCCATAGATTCCACAGCCACCCTCACGCTTCTAACTCCTTGTGTTTTCGACCTTGTTCTTTTTATAGCATAACTATGACGGGCCACCCGTGTTGAATCCATTTGAGTAGGTGTACCTATCACTGAAGCATGTTGATGCACTCTACCTACTGTTACTGAAGTATTGAGGTCCATTGTATTTTCAGCCACAATGCACGCTACATTACTGCATCCATGTGTCTGATTATGCTGACTGCAAACTCCTACTTCTACACCCATAGATTCCACAGCCACCCTCATCCTTCTAGCACCTTCTGTTTTAGACCTTGTTCTTTGTATAGCATAAGCACGACGGGCCGCCCGTGTTGAATCCAACAATCTTCTCCTATGAGAACGTATTGAATGTAGCCTCTCTTCTATTTGTCTTGCCATCTTCTGTATCCACTCAACCAACTACATAAATATCTATTCCTCAAAGGGAAAAATAGCTTAATCAAAAAAACTTATGCATCATCCCTAACCATGACAAAATTGATGGATCTCAACAAATGTGCCCTAGGAAGAAAATAATTTAGAAAAGCAAGAAGCAAGATTAATTAGCAAAGCCATCCCTTTCCCATCTATCTAAAATTGAGAGCGGACCATCTATGCATTGAACTCATAGTGTCCCATGACCAAGTTTCAGTGTCTCACTATCTTTGGTAAGAGTAATGCTCATATTTTTTCAACATGTGAGCAAAATACAATACCATATGTGCAACCATCATTTGAAACATAAAAACCAAAGCTAACATATCTAAAAAAACTCAAAGTTGACCATCTCAAAAAAGTATAAGCATTGCATCAGCATTTATGCGAATACATGATTCAAAAAAATCACAAATATTTGAGTATATCTTAAATAAAACGAAAATGGGAACGAACGATAGGCAATTCAAATATTGAATTAAATTAGCTTCCATTCCCATATATACGTCAAATGAAAGCAACTCAACTACATGAATCCCATAGAAGCATTTGGGATTCCAATACAAAAAAGACATAAAAGTCTCAGGAGTCAAACTTGTCTTGCCAAATAACATAAGGGCAACCCAAGTACATGAATCCCATATAAGCATTTAGGATTCCAGTACAAAAGGTGACACAAAAGTCTCAGGAGTCAAACTTGTCTTGCCAAATAACATAAGGACAACCCAAGCACATGAATCCCATAGAAGCATTTGGGATTCTAGTACAAAAAGTGACATAAAAGTCTCAGGACTCTCTTAATTGTCACGGGTTGCGACCTGCTCTAGTTTACGACTCATCCTGGTCATCAAAGCAGTTAGCCTATTTAAACCAACTTTGAACATTGACACCTCAGTGGACAGCAGCTGAACTTGTTCTTTGAGCTTATCAACTACACCCATTCTCACATACAACTGCCCCTTCTCCACCTCTCCCCAAAATCTGCTGCATCCATTGATTAGAGTCCTTAACGCTATTCTCAATTTGAGAAATCTTTGCAATGAGAGTTCTAGGCAATTCTGCCATGCCCTGCGCTATTACTGCAGCACCATCTGAATGGACTTCTCCCCACAAAGAGCCCAAATATCGTGTGTTCATGGCACATGCATCCTTATTATTCTCGCACATGGCTTGAATGGACTTTAAAAGATTGTAATGACTTGAATGCTCAGTTGCATGGGTTGAAGCTCTCCCCCTTGTAAGTCGTTTCATAATATTAGCAGTGCGACGTTCGCGGCTAGACTTAAAACGCTTTGAAGGCAACTTGGGACCGTGATTTGCTCCATGGGTTGAAGTCTTGGCCCTTGCAAAAACTTGATTTATCACATGAAGGCTATCTGGCTCAGGAAAAGATGACAACACAATGTCAGAAACTCCAGAGCCCTCCACCCTTGCAGCTCGCTTTATTGCTCGAAGGCTTTGTCGCCCATGGAAACCCGAGTCCCCAAGATTTGAAACAATGGTAGAAGCCATTCCTGGAGCTGCATCCATAATAAAATACAAAAACCTTTTCAGGTATGTATTCGCTCAATTGTATAATTGGATCACATAGATTCCATAGAATAAACATGAGCAGAAATCAATTGGCATAGGAGGTAGATACCCAAAGATTGTAGAATTTGCAATCAAGTTAGATGGATTGAGATATTTGTGAATGAGCTGCTCTTGCCAAGGATATGGTGGTAGGAAGTAGAAATCACAGGACATATCAAAAGGAGAAATTGACATGGAGGACACATGGCCCTAGCGTCTATTTCAAAAATCAAATCCCCCTAACCTCCCCTTGCCATGCATTCTAGCCTCCTCTACCCAACCCTAAATCTGAGACCTTAGTCCCATGATCATCACCAAGAAATCTTACTGCAATCTTATTGTCTACTCATGAAGGTGTATCCAACCACATCATGGACTTATTTCACTTATGTCCACCATTATATTTTGCTCTGTGTGTGTGTGTGTGTGTGTCTGTGTGTGTGTGTAGCCCCATCTATCATCCAATCGTCTTACCTCTCGAGCTTAGTTCTCATGGCTATAAAGCACATGACGTGAAACACACTTAATC